>NW_011368155.1:119009-125232 GCF_000735185.1 Notothenia coriiceps | reverse complement strand
CCTCCAACTCCCCCTGCCCCACAGGACCTGGACTTTAACAACCCACACACACATACTCAGACACTCAAATCCAGCACCAGACACTTTTTTACGCTGCTATGGACAGTCTTGCACTAATGTATATTTCTCAAAGATATTGAAGTGACTGTTAGTTTGTATATATATTGATTGTTGTGCTTTTATTTATGTCTTAAAGGTCACCTATTATGCAAAATCCACTTTTTCATGCCTCTTCTACATCACCATGTGTCCCCTCTGTGTAAAGAAACTCTGAACGTTTCAGGAAAAAAGATTTTCTCTCTTTTTGTCCTGATCCATTTCTATAAAAACCTTTCTGAAATTGAGCTGATCAGATTTTTGCCTCCTTGTGATGTCATAACGATTTGTTGGGTTGTGTAACCATTAGCCAATCAGCAACCAAGGTAACCCCCCCCCACCTTATCACCTGAATCTCCTCCTAGAGCACCATTGAGTTCTTTTTAACCAAATATCTCGCATAGGTATGAGACCTATAATATATTGATCAAAAACAGTACAATAGGGGACCTTTAATGTGTGCATATGTGTAAATGTGTTGATTGTGTATATATACAGGGATATACATATTTGTATACATATATTTGTATTTTGTATTCGGGATTGTGGGAAATTTCGATCTCTCTGTCTGTACACACAAACTGAAAGATTGACAATAACTTTGACTTTGATGTAAACAGATTAAACGGCACATAATGCGAAAGCCTTGTCCCTGCAGGATGTATAAAAGATGCACAAATATAAACTAACTGCAATATTGTCATGGAGGCTTAAAGCGAGCTAAACATCTCAATGGTTTCTGAACCACAGATGTACACAGAGTGGTCGTGAGGGATGCATAAATGTTTGGATGAGAGCAGCGCTGCCATGCATTTATGTATTAGCGTCTGCACTCCTGCTGGGTTAAGAGCCCTGCTAGCACGCAATCCCCGTGGCCCACATAGTGCTTCCTGTTCAGAGGGACTCGGGCTACAATTTGGCGCGGATTTCGGACCGGTCATTCCTATCCTTAATCCTCCTACGGCCGTGTTATGTAACCTTCTGTACCCATCCAGGGTTTCAACCCCGGCCCTCAGAGTGCAACAATGAGCTTAGTGAGGCGTTTGATAAGTTATAACATCCAACCCAGCCTGGTAGGAAAACAGATCTGCCAGGAGGTTGGCGGCGAGATGGGATTAAAAAACATGGATTTGCAAACGTGAGGTCCTGAAAATGAAAGTGTACATATTTATAGATGAAAAATGTATCATTTTTAAACCTTGCACAACTCTAATTTTGCAAGTTTGCAATATATACTTCCACATGTATGCTCTACTACCAGATATCACACTACTTTATTGATGCTACACTTTATTTAAAAAAAAAAAAAAAACTGTTACTTTTGTAAATTGTAATTTCTACTTTTATCATTAATATTTGTATTTATTAATACTTATGGCTATGTGTTCTGTAACAATGGAGATTTCCCCTCAGTCGGATGAATACAGGGATTTTGATTCTGATTATATCACACCTTACCTCTTGAATTCATCTTAGTATTAATACCACATCATCAAAGAGTTGTTCCTTTAAGATTTGAATGATCCTTTCTGCAGTCAAACACCAAAATGGCACTGCCCTGAGTGTCAACACTGCTTCAAGCGTCTAAGGGGCGGGGTTTGCACATCTGTGACCGTTCAATTGGTCCCAACACATTAGGCAGCTCCTATCAATCACCAAGAAAATGGCGAGCGGCATTCTGACCTGCGTCTGTTTCCGTCGCCTGGACCACAGCTGGTTCCTGACCTCCTGTCTCCCGCCACGGACCCCCGTCTGCACCCGGGGGGCAGCGGGAAAACAGGAGCCACATGTCAGCACCCACCCAACCCATCCAGGCACAATGAAGCCTACCTCACCACGGCAGATCATCAATTATTGACGAGGTGAAATGTGATGAGCACACAAAGAACACATGCCTCTAATGCTGCCATGTGGCCTTCAGATGTCTTTACTTTGTGAAGATTCAACATTCAAAAGCTTTTATTGTCATATAGCTACAGTGTAGAAATGGCAATGAAATGATTCTGTACAAATCATCATGGCAACAGAATGTCTCCTGATAATGTAGGTGATATTAACACAAAGACATAACTCTACGCTCATGCATTCTAACACATGGAGTTCTGTTTGGACACGTGTGCACCACACTGAGCAATGCACTCAAACGAGTGGAGATGATAGCGATAAGCAACTAGATTTATCCAAAGTCAACAACATGTTGAATGCTCTGAGTTGTTCATGCTTTCTTTCTGTGATAGCATCAGAGCCTAGGGGAGTCCCAGCTCTGGATATTATAATTATACATTACTGTATGTCTCTGACAGGAGGTATGATCCTATGATTGATGGATGCAATCATCAGACTGAGAAAATGATTTATAAACAACTTAAGGGAGCCTAATCAGAGTGAGGGCAATGATTTAAATGCGTCATTCTGTAGTCTTAGACCACATCAAATGCAGCATTATTAATTAAATATCCTGCAATATACCAGTAGTAGATAGGGAACAAATGTGCAAAAACATTCATAACACACCCAACTCAAACTAATGGAAAGATAACACATGGAAAATTTTAATTCGATACTTTAAGACACCCCAACTTCAAAGTAAATACAAACAGAACCTCACTTCAAAATGCTGGAGAGAATGCGGTGAGCCAACCATGCACATCTTTTGGGCCTGTAATGTGTTGGGAGACTTCTGGGAAACAGTTTGAAGAGAAAGGTCCAATATATTTGTAATTTCTCTAAATAAGAATCCCTATTACTGGAGACAAACACCAGAGGAAATACAAAAAAAAGATTCCTACCTATTTCTGGTGATTAGAATAGCGATCATCAACGAATTACAAGGAATTGGCTAAAAGATAATAACTTCACAATGGAAATGGAATAACCGAGTAAATGAAATCTATGTAACTATGAGAATTAGAAACCAAATGCATATCTCAAGTCAAAGTCAGCTTTATTGTCAAAATTACTACATGTGTTACACATCCAGAAATCTCGAGATACCGTTTCCCACAGTCCCACAGTGTGACATATACACATAAAACAAAAAGGGCCTAGATAAACGGGGTATACAATTTAAAATGTTCAAAGTACAGTTTCAGTGTCTTTGAGGGAAAATGGGTTAAGTATAGAACATTATAATGAATTAATGTATACCTGAGTATTAATAATGTATCCATTATTTTATTTGTAATATTATTATTAATATTATTTTATTATTTATTTTTGGATTTGTTGTTAAAAGTATGCTTTGTGAATATTTTCTTAAAATACAAATAAAATGTAAAAAAAAAAAGATTCCATGAACTGCATCTCTAAACTTCTGAAGCAGCGAAATTCAGACGTGAGGAATCTTCCGAGACTCCTCCTGAGCTCTGAGGAATGCACTCGTGGATGCACCCTGTCTGTCTGTCTGTCTGTCTGTCTCCCTAAATGTTTTCTCATTCTGCGAGCAAAGGCCTGACCTCAATTGTTTCTGAGCCACAGCCACAGACTTTTCCAGACGAAAACGAAACATTGTGGATGAAGCAGATGTGCTTTAAAAATGTCTGCCTGTCTTATTGTGCCGGGAGGGATTTTTTTGTGAAGAAAAGGGCATGGTGCTAGACGTGATCACACAAGGGGCACGCATAAACACATGCATGAACACACATGTGCAAACACACTGGCAGAAATATGCACAGACACACCATTTTGAATCTTTTATGCACCCATCATGAAAGAGAGATGAGTGGACCTGAGAAAGAGCTACACAACCCAGAAGAGAAAACTAATCTTGAGACACACCTTATTCTGAAATTGAGCTTATCAAAAAGGAATTCCACACTTACATTCCAACAGGTAATGATCCCGTCTCAGTTTTTCCAGCGATGGTTGTCTCGCCTGAATCACATAATTGAGTTTAAGTAAGGCTCCCTTCGCAACGGACTACAATTACCTCATGATTTAGGAGTTTACCTGCATTTTGTGAAGTGGATTCAGACACGATAAGCATAACCTGTTTTCTAATACTTCTGCCAAGATACATTTCAAAGTCTCAATGTTTTTTATCACCTCTGCAGACGTGGCCAATTGCTATGTGATAATTGTAGGCCTTTCAAAATCCGTCAGAGCAAATACTCGTGCATTTAGAGGCGCCTGTGGATTGCTAAGAGAAGCCTCTCTTATTTCAACACATGCTGTGTCTCCCTGAGGGTTAAACAAGATGATTGGTTGATCCAACTTTTTGTCAGGAGGGAATTGGAACTGACCATAATACTCAAATGTACAAACAAATTACTCTGTTGGCATAAAGGTAAACGGCTTTATGGTAGTTTAAAGGTCACCTATTTTTCAAAATGTACTTTTTCATATCTTGTATACATCAACATGTGTCCCCTCTGTGTAAAGAGATTCTGAAAGTTTCAGGAAAAAAGATTAGCTCACTTTTTGTCCTGATCCATTTATATAAAAACCTGTCTGAAAATGAGCTGATCCGATTTTGGCCCCTTTATGATGTCATTACCATTAGCCAATCACCAACGCGGCGGTGGTGGCGAAGTCGAGAGGGAGTTGGCTTGGCAACTGGAAGGTCACCAGTTCATGTCCCGGCAAGACCAAGTGCTACCGAGGTGTCCCTGAGCAAGGCACCGTTCCCTACACTGCTCCCCGGGCGCCGTTCAAAATGGCAGCACACTGCTCCTAACACTAGGATGGGTCAAATGCAGAGAAACAATTTCCCCACGAGGGATTAATAAAAAAAAATTAAAAAAGAAGGTAACACCCGCCCACCTTGTCGCCTGAATCTCCTCCTAGAGCACCATTGAGTTCTTTTTAACCAAATATCTCTCAGAGGGGCGTAGGGAGGGGCTCCTTATTTCTATCAAGTAAAAGACAGAGAATCAGCACTTTTGAAACAGAGCTGAAACAGAGGGAATTATGGGATGCTGCAATGCATGATCTGTTTGGTATTTGGAGCCAAACACTTCAGAGACATGTTTGTATATATCTGAGACCTATAATATATTAATGAAAAACAGTATAATAGGGGACCTTTAATAAAAATCCAGCACTATTTTAGCCGCCTCAACATGTTCAGTGGTAAAAAGGCACATGCATACTTCAGCAAAGGCACACGTTGCAGCCATTGTTCTGCATTTGACACCCTGGCTAGTCTGGGTTTTAGTAATTGGGGAACAGGGACTAACATTTACTGCTGTACCGTACTACTGGAAGCTTCTGCTGACTCATGGAGACTGTGCAAAGGCTATACTGTTTTACACCGGCTGTCGACACATCGTTTTCAGAGAGGCAAACAGTAGCCCTTTGAAGAGGCAGACAAATGGCCGGTTCACACATAATAGAAACAAAAGTACAGTAAATTGGAGCACTCGAAAAACCACATCTCTCCTGCTACACACCCCTGGGTTGCATATGTGTGTGAGTATTCAGACATTTATCTATTCCTAATTTGTGAAGCAGAGATCATGCATTCCATTTCATTTGATGCATCACTTGATTTTAATTTGCTGTCCAGTCCCTCAATAAACAGCCTGAACATTGTCCATAGTTAAGGGTGAAATGTTTGACAGGAAATGCTTTTATTTTGAAGTGCAAGTATGTGTCCTGCTCATTCTCTTTCCTGTTTATGTTACGAGTATGTCGAGTGCATCTTCCCCGTCTTCTAGCGTTCTTGTTGGAAACTGTTGTATTAACATAAAGTAAAAACGTTCTGTTTGGACTAGACTGGCTTTGTTCTATATTCAAAGCTTCTATTACACAACACACACACAGGAATATTGCCATAGCATTCCCTTACAGGCACTGTGGTATGCTGGTCATAAAGCAATTCAAAGGGTTACCCTAACCCTAACCCAGATACTGCATTCATTGTAATTCACTCTAAGCAAAGAGTCTCACCAAATGGCTTAAAGAGCGTAAAAGAGAGGTATTTGGAGAAGAGTTTTACTGCAGGTGAGCTTCTCCATCCATTTCCTTTCCAGCTGCGCCAACATCTCCAGCCACTGGCCCAGGGTCCTGCATGTTTCTCCCACTATTAACCTATGATTTACAGCCAAGATAGTGTGGAGCTGAAGTTTGTTGACATTCCCCGCCCCGCGCAACCTTAAATACGACGCTGACCCCCTTTCAACCTCGT
>NW_011368155.1:117888-118969 GCF_000735185.1 Notothenia coriiceps | reverse complement strand
ACAGTATTACGGGTTCCACAGATGACATTTTTTTATGGATTTTTTGTCAAAGCACTTAAGATATTCATTGCTATCGGGATGTTAAGAGCATTCCATGGAATATAACAAAAAGTGTATCTCGAGCTGGTTTCTGAAACTTACCTACCCCACCTTTAATGGAGGGATCTGCACAATACATCACGGTATCGTCCGCATAACAATGTAAAGTTGCTCCTGCTGATGTTCAGGTGTATATCAGTATGTAGTGTCTCTACTTTAAAGAGTCCTCTCCTGCTGATGTTCAGGTGTATATCAGTATGTAGTGTCTCTACTTTAAAGAGTCCTCTCCTGCTGATGTTCAGGTGTATATCAGTATGTAGTGTCTCTACTTTAAAGAGTCCTCTCCTGCTGATGTTCAGGTGTATATCAGTATGTATTGTCTCTACTTTAAAGAGTTCTCTCCTGCTGATGTTCAGGTGTATATCAGTATGTAGTGTCTCTACTTTAAAGAGTCCTCTCCTGCTGATGTTCAGGTGTATATCAGTATGTAGTGTCTCTACTTTAAAGAGTCCTCTCCTGCTGATGTTCAGGTGTATATCAGTATGTAGTGTCTCTACTTTAAAGAGTCCTCTCCTGCTGATGTTCAGGTGTCTATCAGTATGTTGTGTCTCTACTTTAAAGAGTCCTCTCCTGCTGATGTTCAGGTGTATATCAGTATGTAGTGTCTCTACTTTAAAGAGTCCTCTCCTGCTGATGTTCAGGTGTATATCAGTATGTAGTGTCTCTACTTTAAAGAGTCCTCTCCTGCTGATGTTCAGGTGTATATCAGTATGTAGTGTCTCTACTTTAAAGAGTCCTCTCCTGCTGATGTTCAGGTGTATATCAGTATGTAGTGTCTCTACTTTAAAGAGTCCTCTCCTGCTGATGTTCAGGTGTATATCAGTATGTAGTGTCTCACTTTAAAGAGTCCTCTCCTGCTGATGTTCAGGTGTATATCAGTATGTAGTGTCTCTACTTTAAAGAGTCCTCTCCTGCTGATGTTCAGGTGTATATCAGTATGTAGTGTCTCTACTGGGACATGTCTCCATGCTTTAATGTTCAA
>NW_011368155.1:114833-117854 GCF_000735185.1 Notothenia coriiceps | reverse complement strand
ACACATAACACACACAACACACACACAACACACACACATAACACACACACACACACACACACACACACACACACACACACACACACACTCATACCGCCATGCTTCTTCGTGCAAAGTGCATCTAAAATGAAATCAAAGGACACAGAGATGAGAGAAGCTGCACTTTTCACTCTTTTTTTTATGTCTTTTCTTCAAGCTTTTATCAGCAGCACAGAACCGCCTTGGAGTCACTTTAAATCTGCTGATGTGTATTAGTACTAGAACACTTTGATAAATTGTCACAAAACTCTCCTCGCCCTTCTCCTGTACGGAAAAAGATTTAGTGCGCCTCACACCTATTTGGTATCCACTGACCAAGCTGTCATCGGAGCTGGGCCGTGGCAGATTTCCTTATTATTTTTAGGAAGGTTTTCTTGAGAAGTGAGCCTGAGAATGAAATCAATAAGAGCCAGAGAGACGGGGGTGGAGGGTAAGAAAGCGCGAGAGAGAATAACATAAACCAGATGTCCAAAATCCAATTGTAGAGTTGTCAAATTTCACATTACCTCATTGACTTGGACACACACGGGGGAAAACAGCCGCGTGTGTGTAAAATGACTTTTTGTTCTGAGATGATTCTATATTTAACAGTTATGAGATGGCTGATGCTGTGCTAGTAACTAATAGTGACGTCAGTGCTGGGAGACGCTGCCTGATCTCATCTGTTTTCTGTACAGTACATTTTGAGTCACTTTTACGTCGTTGTTTATCTGGGTGGTGTTCTTATGTAACACATGTTAACCTCTCCCATGTATTAGATTGCGATTTGTGTACTTTGTTAGAATACTATGTGTGGAAGGCTTGTCATGTGACCTCTGTAACGACACCTTTTGTGTTTCCCAGCATTTATTTTATGGCTATGTTTGCACAACAGTGGTGTGGCTTCGTGCTTGACTCATCATCACTTCATCATTCCAGTCAAAGCTCTTTGTATATCCTGTTGGCCTGAGAAATATGCAAAACCCGCCAGTTGCATGAGTTTGTATGTTTACATAGGAATTTGATTACCTTGGTTGCCATAACCGGTTATGTAACTTCCGGTTTTTCGACAAATGAGTCTCCAGTACACGGTTAATGCTAAAATGTTAAAACGTTACAATAGGGAGTTACATTGAATGATGTATTCAATCTTTATTCAGTAAAAACGAAGTTAAGGTTAGTTATAACGTTTCCATGATGTGTTCAAATGTAAAATGAATTACTTTGAGGAAAAACTTCTGGGGATTTGATTTTAAAAGGATATTAGAGAGAGAATCATGACCTTCATAAGATCAGCTTTGAGCAGCTTATCATTGAAAAGCAAGCAAATCATTTAATAGTAATACAATCATTTAATTCGTATTGGATTTAGTTGTCTGGAATAATTGAATTTCACAAAATGTG
The DNA here is from genome assembly GCF_000735185.1 of Notothenia coriiceps. Taxonomy (NCBI): domain Eukaryota; kingdom Metazoa; phylum Chordata; class Actinopteri; order Perciformes; family Nototheniidae; genus Notothenia; species Notothenia coriiceps. The sequence goes on along the minus strand of NW_011368155.1, from coordinate 116,432 downwards.
GCATCGACTGCAGCATGTTTGGTATCATGAGGTCCCTTTTCTTTCTACATGAAGCTAAATCCAACCCATGAAACCCTGATAAACACTAACAGTTATTGTGATATCAAATCTCATATTGTGACGTGTTACCTGTGAACTTCTCTGATCAGTATGGGCTTCACTAAGGATTCATGAAGTTCTGTGTGTTTCTCAGCCACGTGTTCTTTAGTTTTACTGAATATTAGTTTGTGATTAGACACATTACTTTGTATTAATCAATTCAAATCAAGTTTTATTTATATAGCACATTTATAAACGATTTTTGGTCGAGCCAAAGTGCTGTACATATAATAAAACAGAGACTTTACAGCTAATACAACAGCACAGATTGTTCAGAATATCAGTATGAGAAAAACGACACCCTCTGTCTTTAGACCCTCACATCGTACAAGGAAAAACTTCCGGAGAAAACCCACAGTTTAAAGGGGAACATGGGAGAAACCTCAGGGAGAGCAACAGAGGAGGGATCCCTCTCCCAGGACGGACAGACGTGCAATAGATGCCGTGTGGAAATCGAAGAGATAATACATTTTACAGCGTATAGACCGAATGTTAGGAAATGCATGTGTCTGTAATAAGAAGATGAATCCACGAGGATGTCAACTTCCTTAAAGTGGACCTATCATGCTATATTTGAATATTATAGTGTAGGACCATACCTATATAAGGCATATTTATACTTTTTATTTTTCAAAATATCAAACAGATACATTTTAGCCATTCCTCATTTCGCTCAATTGAACACTGTCTTTGCATCATGGGCTGATTCTGTGAGAACAGCACCATCTACAGGCCTGGCATATGTACTACAGCGTCTCCAGCGCTTTCCAACGGCAATGTCCGTGGCTGTCTCCTCCTGATTGGTGGAGTTGGCCCAATAGCCGTAGCGCCACTTCTGTGACGTCATAGAAGTGTTCAAATCTGGATCAGTCTGTATCAGATCCGTTGCAGCCCCTTTTTAAGAGATTTGGGTATGGAGGAAAATAGAGAGGGTTGTGTTTGCTGACACTTGGTGAGTTCCCTGGAACACCGGGGACACATATTCATGTAGAAAAGACGTACAAAAGTGCATTTCGTTGCATGATAGGTCCCCTTTAAGTTAAGTTATTAAAGGTGGGGTAGGTCATTTTGGAGAAACCAGCTCGAGATCGCTAGAATTTGAAAATACACAGCCGGAACAAATCTGCCACATCCTCACAGAGCCCCTCCTCCAACACAAACGAACGCACACATGACCAATGAGGGCACGAGATAAGTTTGTGCACAGATGGAAGGCTGACAGGCAGGGTAGGCCCATCCAGTTACTTTAAGCGCGGCCGGCGTCAGATGGATGGTCGTGCTTTTTACAGGCGGTCACAGCTTCCCAGGATGGACAATCTTTTCATGGATTTTTAGTCAAACACTTCAGATAGTTCATTGCTATCTGGATGTTAAGAGGCATTTCCATGGAATATAACAAAAGGGGTCTATCTCGAGCCGGTTTCTCAAACTTACCTACCCCACCTTTAAGTGTCTCTAAGTGGAAATCCTGGTATAAGCTGCGGGCTTGAATCATCGACC
>NW_011368155.1:96950-114788 GCF_000735185.1 Notothenia coriiceps | reverse complement strand
GATGGGTACAGGGCCCCACGTAGGGATGGGTACAGGGCCCCACGTAGGGATGGGTACATTGCCCCACGTAGGGATGGGTACAGTGCCCCGGTATTTAACAGGCCCCGGGCCGGAATTATTAAAGACAGTGGTACCGTTAAGCTCCGACGTTATCAGACTTTTTATCGGTACTGGAGACATTTAAAAAGGATATGTCGTATGTATTATTGTTACATAAATATTATATTGCAGTTTTAGTTTAGCCAACTCCGTTTCTAATATGCAATAAGACTACAAAATACGTCGATGATGTATTTTCGATCTTATTTTCGATCTTTCTAATCCAGACGAGATCTCTCTCTCCCGTCTGTGTGCGAGGGGGCGGGGCAGTTTGTAAAGGTCTCCTGACTGTGTTACAGACTGTCATCCTGGTTAGTGGTTACTCTGTCTTCTGTCTTCAGGACAGAGTGTTGGAATTGTTTTGTTAATTGGATGGGACTTGATTGGATTCAATATTAGAGTAACTTTCTCGTTTGTGTGTTTTAAAAATATATATATTTGGCCTTTGCTTCTGTGTTTGACTGATTTACTCAAATAAAAAGGTTGATGAGTTATCATCTAATTTGTATGATTTATTTATGTTAAAGGTCACTTTGAATGATTTTAACTAATGATAATGTAGAAAAACTAATATTTTAATTTCGGGACGGTTCCAGGAGGATGGTGAAAAAAATTTGTCGAGAGCCCTGCCTTGAACGCATCATGTGAGACAAACGCTTCCATCAGGAAAAATACACAAATCTGACTTCAAATAATGCTATTTTGTAAAAGCAGTAGCTATGATGCAGGGCTTTTATTTTGAAGGGATATCATTTAAAGTCTCCATCTCTATAACTTCCTGTTTAACTTTCCTGTCCTGACTTATTAACGTCTCTTTATTAACATGAACTAATATTTCTGTTTCCTCTGTTTATCTCCTGACTGCATGACTCTTCCTCCTCCTCCTCCTCCTCCTCTTCCTCTCTCAGGCGTTAGAAAGACAGATAGAAATCTCCGACATCGTTCGTATTGAACGCGACCACCTCAGAGACGAAGTCGTCCGACAGCGAGATTTACTAAAGGTGATGTCACTGTGGGATGTCAGAGAGCCGGCCTCTGATTGGCTGCAGCTAACTGACTGACTGATGATTTCCTCCCCAACAGGAACACGGAGTGGTCGTCTCTCCGGAGCTCCCAATCAATGGGGGGACGGGACAGGAGGATGATGTCATCGCAGATTCTGCCTCCCGATTGGCTGAGGAGCCGTCACATGGCGGCAGAGAGAGCATGCTGGGTAAAAACCAATGAAACCGTGTTATTTGAATGTTCCCTAACCCATGCATGCCTCTGAACCCTTTGATTCCACGATGGTTTATAATCCAGCATCGTCCAGAAGAGTTTTATATCTTCTGGAATCAAGACCTCTCGTCGGTCCGGGCTAATTCCCGACATATTTTCCCTTTAAGTCTCCGTCTCTAACCCTCTGCTCTGCTTGGTCCTCCAATGTCTTCTTCATGGTGTTTCAGGCAGAGATCGAGAACCAGGAGAAAGAAACGACACAACGTCCAACCGGAGACAGATTAACAACCGCTCCCGGTCTCTGGACAGCGTCCATAGGAAGGGTTTTGATGAAGAGGACGGAGACAGAACTGAGGAAACAAAGACTGAGAAGATTCAGGACGGAGATCTGGTGTTAGGAAAGGCCCGATGTGTTGAAGAAGAGTCGACCTTTGAAAGCAGAACCGAACCCTCAAACCGAGACATCCTTATGCTGGAAATGGAGCGCTCCTTTGACCATGAAATCTGCAAATGTATCCAAAGTTATGTGGGAGGAAGTCAGGTGTCTGTTAGCATAGCTTCAACTGATGAAGTTGACAAATCCTCAACAGGTTCGATCCTCACAACCGTTCAGCAGAAACAAAAACAACCCGTGATGGGGTACCCATCTTCAGACCGGGAATTTGCTCCAAACCATTCGTCTGTTGTCGATCGTGTTCCCCGGCCGAAAAAGAACGATGAGAACAAGTACCAGGATGTAAGATGTTCAGAACAGGAAGGAGAACCTTATAGAGAAGAGTTTGGTTCAGAAGAGTGTAAAATAAAAGAGTTCTGTACTCCGACATCTGTGGACCGGTGCAGAGAAAATGAATGGGCTGAGACTGGAGGTGACCGACCACATTTAGAAGATACTGAAGTTCTCACAGATCTTATAGCAGGAGAAGAGTTGGGATTAACTTCTCTAAGTCCTGTTCACAAAAGACAACATTCAGGGAGTTTGGGAAGTACCCCCAACAAACAAAAAGCCCTTAAGGGGGATTTAATGTGCTCTGGTGTGTCCATAGATCAAGGATTTGAAAGTCACCTTTCAGATCTTGATGCGTTTCCACCAGCAGAGGAGGCGAACGCTGGCCGGAAGTCTGGTACACCTGAGAAACCAGAAGACAGGGGGGTTAATGAAGAAGTTAAAGAAGCTCAAGACAAGTCCTCTGAGAGTCCGAAGTCTTCCTCCCAGATATGGAGGGACTGGAGCTGTCTGGAGAACATGATCCACAGCATGCTGAGCTCTTTCCTTGAGCAAAATCCCGGCTTTGCAGCTGAAATCTCCAGGATTTTCCCAGAAGTCCCAGAGTCTCTCGACAGGTGGATTTCAGATTTTGAAGAGACAGTGAAGATCATCGCGGAAAACTTGTCAGAGCAGCTCGAGGTGATGGAGCAAGAACCAACCGGAGAAAGTGAAACAAAAGAAGGTGCTGCTGGACTCGCAAGGGTTTTGAAAGACTGCGGAGGGTTGGAGGGTCCTCCTGAAGCTCCTGATGTCTCTGTGGACTCAAAGAAGGTCTGTAAAGATGACCAGGAACATCCTGACCAAGATTCCCCTCGGAACACTTCAGGAAGTAAAGTCAGCGCTTCTTCTTTCACACCGGACGTCTCAGAGTCCTGTCCAGACGTCACACCTCTGAGGATCTCTGTGGTCCACGCTGAGGAGGTGAAGCACAGCTGGTCCGAGGAGTCCGTCTTCATCGAGTTGTTCTTCAGCGAACCGGAGGAAGTCGTGGAGGCTAAGAAGCCCAAGGCGTTCTCCTCTGGATCTGTGAACTCCTTCAGGAGGTTCTTAGAGATCACAGCTGAGGAGATCAAAGTGATGGTGCTGCCGGAGCTGCTGCTGATGAGCCTGCAGGACGGGAGGGTAGAGGAACTGAACAAGATGATAAACACAGAGTCCGAGGAGGACCAGGAGGATCAGGAGAACCAGGAGAATCAGGAGGATCAGGAGAACCAGGAGAACCAGGAGGACCAGAAGAACCAGGAGGATCAGGAGGATCAGGAGGACCAGGAGGACCAGAAGGACCAGAAGAACCAGGGGGACCAGGAGAACCAGGGGGACGGAGGCCTGGACAGCTGTGAGGAGGTGGACGAGGAGAGGATGATGATGATGAGGATGTTGTAGAAGGAGTTGGTCCGGTGTCGGGAAGGATTCAACAAACTAAAAATAAAGTTCTGTCGTTATTTGAATAAAGTTGAATTAGCCGGGAGTTCAGAGGGAAATGTTTTATTGAAGAAATGTAATCCTGGTTTTGCACAATTTGGGGAAAAATTGATAATTTTTGTTTTGCCATAATGGACCGTTGACCCTGTTCTTTCTGTAACCGATCATTTCCACACAACTACAGCTTATTGAGATGTTTGCTGCTACTCCTCACTGGTGTTCAGGGAGAACTCGGCGACTATCCCGTCCCTCTGTGGTTATTTGATTAACTATTGAGAAATGGTTGTGGTTGGTGGATGAAAAAGGTGAACTAAGATGCGTTTAGTTAACTTTCCTGACTTGAAACCAGTTGACCATGATGATAACACCATAATGCCCTGAACTCTGCGGTCTGTCTTAATTCACGGGTCGTCAGGTGTGCTAAAGTTCTTAATGGCATTTCTTAAACTCTTTCAATAAAGAATCAGGTAATCTCTTCATGGCTCGTCTAAAAACTCTTTATTTCCTTTATAACGTCTGCTGCTACGTCTCTTAATAAATACAATATATGGAATTATTCATACAGTTACAAATGCATTAAAAGCCAACAAAGAAACATTTAAATGTCGATAATAAATCATCTTATAATCGGTTAACAACTGAGTGTAATATCTTTTAATTTTTTTACCACGACTGGCCAGATTTATTAATAATAATAAAAGGTGGGGTTCCTCTGGGCTCTGCTCTTGTGCCACTATATTTAAAGGGGACCTATCATGCAAAATGAACTTTGTGATGTCTTTTATACATAAATGTGTCCCCGGTGCGTCGGGGAACTCACGCAGCTTCAGAAAATAAAACCCTCTCTCTTTTCCTCCGTACCCGTACTCGACNATATTTCATTTGTATTATTGCTACATAAACATTATATTGCAGTTTTATTTTCGCCAACTCCGTTTCTAATATGCAAAAAATACATCATGTTGTAGTCTTATTGCATATTAGAAACGGAGTTGGCGAAAATAAAACTGCAATATAATGTTTATGTAGCAATAATACAAATGAAATATATTTTTTAAATGTCTCCAGTACCGATACAAAGTCAGATAACGTCGGAGCTTAACGGTACCACTGTCTTTAATAATTCCGGCTCCGGGGCCCGTTTAATACCGGGGCTCGGTACCCATCCCTAGATGAGCAGCATATTGCTAAGGACTAAATACGATGGAGAGTTCTCATCTCAGCCTTATTACCCATAGGGGATGAAGAGGAGTAAGTAAATAAAGAGGCCAGCTGTGCGTTTTCGTGATGTAACGTTCAAAAAAATTGCAGAATTCCTCCGCGGGGTGCCATTGTCATTTTACATCACTCAACCCGCGAAATACACACACTCAGTACATAGCTAGACCCACGAATTCGCAGGCCACGAATTTGCGGTGTGTGTGTGTGCGTATTTCGTGGGTTGCTAAATGTATTGTGCGTGTGTGTTTATGTTGACAAGGAGGTTTAATAACTGTGTGCTACACAAAACGTGCAGTCAGTTTCATTTTCATCGGCGTTCGTAGTAGAGTTAGCAGGGTATTTTTATTTTAACACTCGTCCCAAATTCATGCCAAAATAATTTGTTATCCTCCCCGACCGTATTTCTTTCGGGCCCGGGACGACGGGATGTCCTTAAGCTCGAGCCCTGTATGAAACACGAGGGAATTTTAAGACAGTCTTGACCGCTTTGATCTAAAAGCCTTGTGAGATGCATGCAACTGTGAAAGTGTGTCAACAGGAAGGCCATGCATAGCAAACAAGGACAACACCATATTATCTTGTAAACTGTTGGCATGCAGGACTTTGACCTAAAAACAAATCCCAACTGGGGATTGTAACATTTGTGGGGGGTTTGTTTTCAAAGCACGGTTATGAAAGAAACAAAAGTGTATGTCTGCTATTCTACGAAGACAACGAGATGTATAATGGTTCTAAATGGAAAAACAGGAAAAACGTCCCACGGAGTCTTTACACCTTGGTGGAGTTTTCCCATTTAAAAAACAAAAGTATGCTGCGTGCCTAATGACATCACTTAACCGTCAGCAAGGGTGTCTGTGCAATGCTTTGTCTCCAGGCAAAACAGTCAGAGCATGCAATAAGCCATTGATAGCCGGCATATAAAAGCCTTTTATTGGTTATAAATTGTGTCGGACCATTAAACTTTATATTTCTCCTGAGTGACATTGCTCCAAGTTGGGCCAACAGGAGACACAGAGAAAAAGACAGTCCCATTTTTTAGGGTTTCTAACTCGTTCACATTCAGCGTGAGACTTCAACTTGATGGCTCTTTAAATAAAAAATGTACAGTAGGGAAAAATGTTAAGATCCTTCATTGAGTTATTTTTCAGATGGGGTTAGGGTTAGGGTTACAAGATACTATATTTGCAAAAACAGTGTCATACCAGCATAAGAGAGCTTTGCCGGACTCTTCTTAGAGTTCCCACGTGCTGTTGGAGGGGGGGGGAAGATAAATGTAGAGCAGGCTGAGGGGAGGAATGCATTCAAAGCCCCCGTTAATTGAGCTGGATGGCCTGCAGTCACAGAGCAGGGTGTCTGAACAAGGCCAGATCCTGAGATGTGCCTCACACGTACACATCATTAAAGCGCCTGTTTGGCTCCGCGGCCCCACGGTACCAATGAACACTGCAGAGACAGTGGGAATTACATGGGAAAGTTGTCTGGAAGGTGCTCCCCCCCCCAAAACGAAAGTCTCCTGGCTGTCAATGAAGGGGAAGTGGTCCCATGCTGAGGCGGCCATTGAAACGAGGGGAACATTCCTCAGTAATTCAGTTTGACCTGGACCCTATATGCCAGCTGAGGGGTCACCTCATACAGGGAAGAGACGAAAGGGGAGGAGGAAAAGTTGGGAGAATCGGATGTAGAGGAGTGAGGCAAAGTGACGGACAAGGGTTGGAGGGAGTACAAAGGCAGGAGTGGTCTTAATTTAGTGGACAGGGCTGGTGTTTAGGTTATCACTTTAATAACACCAACTGGCATCCAAAATGTCCCAGTGCACCGGTCAACAGTAACCTTTTAACATCTCTTTAGAGAGATTTTGCTTGGCTTTTAAACAACAAGCATAAGTAAGCCATATTAGACTTCTGCCATCCCACAGTTAATGGGCCTGTCTCGTGACTTTTTAATCAAAAGTCCTTTTATGTAGACACACGATGTAGTAATGGAATGGTCGAAGGAAAACACGGCAGTAGGGGGAAATGAATAATGTGGAGAAATGGTTGCTTGGTCGGGATTGGGGAGAATTACAGTTTTAATTCTATAAAATCAAATCCCTCCACTTGGCAATCCTCTTATGCTGTAATCCCCAGGTAGGTTTCAGAGGGCAGCGGGCTCAAACTGCCCAGCTCTGCTCCCAATCGAGGCTTTAAATGGACACTGTGTGAATAGAGAGTAAACTGATGCCTTTGGGAAGCCCAGTAATGATGACTGCTATTGTAAATCGTAAGACATGAAAATGAAAACATATATGTAATATATTCCTGCTTTGGTTGTGTTCACTGGCTTAACGCCATACAGTAGAGAAGGGGTGTCCAAACTCTTTTCTCCGAGGGCCACATACAGAAAAATATACAAAGGGTGAGGTATACTGCTTCATCAGTAAAGTTATAAGTTAGCAAAATCAATCAAATGTAGGAAACTTATGCTTGATACTTGAAAAAAAAAAACGGATTCAATCACAGCTCTCCAGAGGGTTTCATTTATTTTGTTAGCATCTCATCCCTTAAAACAGTATCCTCAGATTGCTTATAATAAGAGGAAATAGGAAGGGTGTATTTCAAGCTTATTATGTGAATACGTTTTATTATACTTTTTGAACTATTAGAGGGCCGAATAAAAAATGGCCTGCGAGCTGCATTTGGCCCCGGGGATAGGTCACATGCTTGTTGTTGATGAAGCTGGTGTGTAAGGTTATGATGTTATATGCCTGAGCTATTCATTCACTAACAATGGCATTATTGTGAGTAGTAATACTGTAAAGTGTTTTGGGTTAAAAGGTTAGACTGATTTTAACTTCCTCTATAAGCCAATAATATCTTTGTAAAATCATTCTCGGGAATAGTAAATCTTATTTGCCAACATCCATTGGCGTTTCCCATGTAAAGCATCTACTCCATGGCAGAGCTATTTTTTGCTCCTATGTTGGGAAGCACCAGTTCCCAGGGCATACAGCAACTCAACTCATACTTAAAAAAAGACAGGACACAACATTTCCCTCTGGAACTTTGACAACACCAGCAAGAGAGTGATGATACCTCCCATTTTCTCCCATGCTCTCATTTTCAAGTTCCCTTGCACTTCTGTTTTCAGAGATAACAAACCCTGCTATAAATAAAAAGCCAGTGTCTTGAAGCCTACATTTGGCATCCTTGTTGTGTTGGTTGCCGGCATCCTAGCTTCTTTCTGTGTTGTGTAAATATGGCTGACTGTGAGGAAAGGTCCCTGACCTGCTGTGACTTTGACATATGGACCATAGTGCTGCAGCACTTCACACCACATTAATAAGAAGCTGCCGAGAAGCTGATCAAAACAGAGAGGCACTATAATCCATATTGCTCACCACTTTGCTGTATCCACACCCAGTCATTTGAGTGTGGGATTAGTGGGCCTGGTATAGAAAATCTTAATCTGCCTGAGAGAATATAAGGAAAAGCAGTGGGAGGGGAAACACATGCATTCCTGCACATACAAATCCCCTGCAATGCACAATTGTTTTACCTCTCCACAAAGCGAGGGTATCCGCTTCCTCGTGTTATCAATCAGAATTAAAGTGTTTTACGCAGCGCCGTGGTCGCAGGCTGTTGCTACTGGCAACAGGACACCACGCAACTGGCGAATCGGGCACAGAACAAATCAGAGATCATCCCCTGCACGTGTTAAACGCTGCTATATGGAATATGTTGCGTCCTCCCTCTGGGATTATTAAGAAAATTGCAGCTCAGGACAAAGTAAAGAAAAGAAAAAAAAACTCATTATGGGCTAGCAATAGCTGAGTGTGCATGTATTTTTCTAACAACAGACAAATGAAAAGATGCACCAATACCAAAACAAGTACGACCACTGTGGAATCTAGCAGTTGCAGGAGTAAAATAATGCAAATGTGCGATGTCATGTGTGCTGACGACTGTCCGCTTCTTACCCTGGGTGAGATGCAGCATCCTGGAGCGATCAGAAGACACACATGGTAATCCACCGGCCAATCTCCTCCTCTCTGCAGCTCCACTGATCCCACAGATGATAAAGTTTACATCCACAATGCACCACTGCCTGCCTCTCTACTTGACTGAGACCAAACAGCCTCTCCTCTCCAATTCCTTTCCTTCCTCCTAGTCCTCGTTGCTCCTGTCGTCTCCCTGTCTCTCTCGATCTGGCGACATGCGTTGACTCTCTCTCCGCTGCTTCCTCTCTCCCTTCACGCTGCACACACTCTCCCTCTGCGCTGAGCTTTCTGACACTAACACACACACACACGCTCGGAGGCTCCTCTTCACACACAGAGCTGCGTGCCTCCCCCCCCCGCCCACCCCGCCTCCTGCCTTTATCTCTCTTCAGATTCTCTGCTCAGTCTGTCTCTCTCTCTCTCTCTCTCTCTCTCTCGTTCTGTCTGTCGCTGTGTCTCTCTCCTTCCCTCCCCAGGACGTTGAACATGTGTTCAGGGAGACGGTGGCTCTTTCCACAGAGTAGGAGAAGCGAGGTTGGTGTGGGGGTTTGTACGGAGGAGGAGGAGGAGTTTTTAGGGGGTGACAACAGTGTTGAAGGGGGTTTAACTCCAACAAGGGGACGTGAAGAGGCTTGTGATGTTACACTAACTGGGTTATTTTAGTTTAGAGACAGAAGTGGAGATGAAAAGAGCAAAGAAACTCAGAATGAAGGTCTATGGAAAGGAACTATGATGTGTGTTTAAGCAACACTTAAAACAAAAAGTATGCAATCATAAAGAGGGGTATATGTTAAACTAAATTACACACGCAAAAAGGGAAACAAGTCTTTACATGAAACAAAGTTCACATCTTGCACAGCCTTGCCAATAACTATAAAGAGGTTGTGCTTGTTGGACTGTCAATAGTGAATAATGATGGTATGATGTCAGAAAGGTGTAGGTATAGTATGAGGTTGACTGAAGAACACTGAAACCCTCGTAACAAATCTGATTGTGTCACTCGGTGTTCTGCCATCCATTCCCACTAAAAGCAAAGATTGTGAAACCCAAAATCAAGCCTACCTAACCCTAACCCATTTTGGACGAGAAGGCACAACGCTTTTGGAAAACAACGCAGAAAAGAAAAGCCTGATGTAGACAACCGAGGAAGAGATGAAGATCAAGGGGAGGGAAGGACAGGATCTGAAAGCTAGAGAAGAAAAAAAAAAGCTGGGGTCTTTCTGGACCGAGTGTCGGAGGCTCTCCAGCCCATCTGCTGCAATCACAATCAGTCTCAGCTGAACGGCTGTGACAAACTGCAGCCCGGAGCCCACTGCCTCCACCAGGCAGGAGAGGAGAAGAGGGGGGCGGGGGGGGATGAAGAGGCAGAATACTCTCTATTGTCTGCTCCCCAATAGGACCAGTGCAGGAGGGGGTTAAAGGGGGAATTAAAAGGGTCCCGGTGACAGGAGCGCACAGTTAAAGAGGGGAAAGAAAGGAACAGGGCTGACTTAGAGCCGGGGACCATCGCTGCCACTTTGCCCCACATTCACTGTCACTAATGTCCTAAATGAACAATGACACTAGCCATGTGAGAAAATTAGTTTGTTAGGGGAAGAGGGGGAGGGGGGGGTTCCAGTTGAGGGAAGGTGGAGATAAACACCCAGGGATGTGTTGTCACTCGCTGGAGGAAAATCTGGCATCAGCCCGACAGGGATCGTAAAAAATGGACACGTCCCGTCACGTTATCAGATGTCTCGTTTATCATAAAACTGGAGATTCATGATGCCTGATTATTGCATGGGACCTAAATGTCATGCAGAGAGGTAATTGTGTTTATCATAAGCGCAGCTGTCAGCCAGTGGAAATCTGAATACAGGGCGAGAGGGGTGATTCGATTCTAAGAGCAGGTGGTCACCAATTAGACACTATTGTTCTGGTGGGGTAAAAAAAAAAAAGACAAATGCACCGCTGAGTCAGCACTAACGCATACATATGTGGCATAATCAAGAAATATTGAGGGCAGTGTTCCATTCTTAATTTGATCAAAAGCAATGAGCGATGACTCTCAAATGCAGGGCGACAAAGCAGTGGTGTTTGTCAGAAATAGTCTTTCTCCTTCCCCCCCCTCCCTCTTTACTCTCATCAGGAAACAGCCAATGTTTGTTTGTTTAGCTTTGGTTCTCCCATTTTAACTGAGAGTCTTAGGGTGTGTGTGTGTGCACTGCTGTTGCAAGAGTGTGTCTCTAAACTAATTGTGTAGTGTGAGCTAGGCTTTATGTTTCATATGGGCGTGTGCATGCATGTGACAGAAATAATGTGTTCTTACAGTATGTGCACATTTTACAGCCTATTCATGTGTATAGGTTTGCAGACTTCGTCCATTTATACAATATGTGTGGGAATGAACTTGTCGTGTACTTGCGCCTGCGTGCGTGCGTGCGTGCGTGCGTGTGTGTGTGTGTGTTGAGTGATCTGCTGAGCTCATTAAGGCGCTGCTTATTGCTCTGCCAGGGGTGTCAGTGACAGATTCCACTGTTTGGAAACCCTCGGCCGCCCACACAGCCAGCCTGGCTCCACCACTGTCACACACACACACACACACACACACACACACACACACACACACACACACACACACAGCTAGGTTAGCATTCCTCAGGGAGGTGGGGGGGAGAGACAGGACGGTGCTGGGACAGTGACTGCAGGAAACGTCGGGTCGATATGGATTTGTAATGGGACGCAGGGTGGTCTGCTCGTGGTTGTTAGCGTGGGTTTTCTGCACGAGTGACTGTGTGTGTGCGTGGAGAAAACGTGTGAGTGTAATCAACTCTGAACTAGAGTTAGAGGGACGCTGGTGGTTGTGGTCGTGTGTGTGCAGCGTTGGAAGAAGTATTTACATCCTTTACTGAAGTGAAAGTAGCAATTCAAAAATGTCAAATTACAAGTATGGATCCTGCGACTCCCATAGTTGCAATTTATATTGCAACTATGGGAGCATGTGTGTGTTTCTATTCAATTAAAAGACTGAACTAGGCTTAATTTCTTTTCAGCAAACATAAGTGACATTTCTTAATAGTGGTATATTTGTCAGATGAGCCTTCAAAGTCATGGATGTATTATTAAAAACTGGAGTCTGGCTTTCATCACATGGCTATCTTTGGATTAAAGATCGCCTACAAAGTCCTTATTCTTTGAGTGTTCAATTATTGATGCACTCACTTGAAGGCAGCATATTAATGATGTAGCCTGTCTAGTACATGGAGCTAAACGTCAAACTAAAAGTTATTTTTATTGCAATGCATCATATTGTATTATGTAGCTTCACAAATGTTATCAAATGAATGTATTGGAGTAAAAATCAAAGCAGGTAGAGTACTATTACTTCAAAGGTTTTACTCAACTAAGAGTACTTTTATATATCCTGTCCAGCGCTCCAGCCATCAGCCACACTTCACCTCGGTGACATTAATCCCCCGCAGCTTGCTCACAGATGGGTGGGGGGGCTGGTCAGGCTTCGTCAATTGAGTTCATTACTTGACCAGTCTAGGTGTGTGTTCTGAGACACACACAGAGGGAGAAGAAGGCCAAATTTGTTTCCTTCCCGTCGCTCCGGCAACCCTAAAAGACGATNGTTTGTATCCCGGTAAATAGTTCTGGTCGTAAAGAACCGGGTGATTTGCTACCGTAATTTCTCGTTTGGACTATGAGGAAATTAACTGCGGTCTGTCTCTCCCAGCTTGCACGCGGGCAGGGTTTGATTGGCTGACGATTCCAGCTCAGCTTCAAAAGTTGAACATTGCTCAACTTTTGAATCCTGAAAATCCTGAAAATCTTCGCTTTGCTTACAATGCAGTTCGGCGAAAAGCGAGGCAAAGTGACATCACCCCCATTCAAAGTCAATGGGCAGAGAAGCGTTGGAAGATTCTTTGAAAGCTGCTGTGTGGACGTAGCCGTTAGAGTTGTGATTGTAATCCTGTTTGCTTATTTTCAGCCGTTACAAGGTGATGCAATAGGAAAACATGTAGGACAAACATAGTAAAACCCACGAGGAGAAAGTATTTTCTAAACCTCTCAAAAAACCCACACCAAAGAAAGTTGTTTGATTTCCTTTATTAAACATTTGCTCATTTAAAAACAGACGACTGTTTGCACTGCTGACCTGTTAATTATTCGCCCGTCGCTTGCTTTAAAACAAGGAAGGAAAAGTATTTCTTTGGGTTTAAATTCCAAAACAGCGCAACAGCACTATTTGATATCTCTTCCAGCGGTCGACATTTATCTACACCTGCGTTGAGGCGCCGTCACTGTCCAGTCAGACGTCACCTGACACGGATACGATCTTTCCCTTTCCCCTCCTCCTGAAACTAAGCCGAGCATCCGGGCGTGACGAGCCACTTGCTGACATTGTGTCTCGTTACCGATCTGAAGCTACTGCGGATTTCTTTTGTGGCTCGCACACACACATCACAAGTCACAAGTCAATCTATCAGTTTGTGTGTACAGACGGAGAGATCGAAATACAGTTTCCCACAATCCAGAATACAAAAACAAATATATATATAAGAATATGTATATACTTATATATATATACACAAAATCAAAACACACATTTAAAGTGTGTGTGTGTGTGTGTGTGTGTGACAAGCACTGGGTGTGGTGTTGGATCATATTTACAGTATAATCCTCTCCATCCCCTCCAGGGTGCGAGGCTCGTGTTCACATGACGTCGTCAGATATGAGATATAGGGACCTCTGGCAGGGTTCAAAAAGAACACAATGAATAATAGGAATCGCTGATGAACGCCTTGAGCCTTTGTTCTCATGCAATCACGGGCTAAATGAGAAATCCCAGGTCATTGCGAAGGCAGATTATTATTTTATATGACACTGTTATTAAAAGCAAACGTGTTGTTATCGCTGCAGGACTTGTTTTCAAAGGGGGTTAAGAAATATTGAGACAGGCAGAAATGTGTCCCCTAGGTGTGCGATTACTCATCTGGTGACCTGGCAGCGGTGTTTAAAAAAGGTAGCATTATTCATCCTTTCCAACACACTGGCTAATGAACATCTCTGACTCAAAACCGCACATTTAATAAGTGGAAAACCTGTGAACATTTGGACACACACGGGTGTTACACTAAGAAGTTAACTCCAGATGCACCAGGTGTTTTTCACCACCAAAATCTGCTCCAGCTCCTCCTTGTCTGTTTGACAAATCCCACTTGCTCGTAAATCGGAGTCTTGCAGCCAATTTGTTATTTCAACGCCCCGTAAACACCTTATAAAAGCGTCCCAACAGAATTCAGCAGTAGTGAAGTGGAAGTACTGTTAGATGAACTAAAACTAAATAAATATGGTAGGACAAATACTTTTTCCTTATTTGATTATATTTTATTCAGGAGGTTTTTATATTCCTCAAATGTAAAACTTCCCTTGTATCAGACGGACAATTTGTAGACTTTGGAAACAATATGTTTTTTCTTTATCTTGGTATCTCCTAAAACGTTCCCTAATCCAGAATTCCCAGAAATCAATGGGATCATTCGATTCGTATATAAATCTTGTTCAGGTTCTTATATCTCTCCACGCTGCTGCTCTTGATTGTAAATCCAATTGCGAGAAAGAAACAAAGCCAGTTGTTGTTTACTCCTATCGTAAAGCATTAGCTCAGATATTAAACAGGCCTGGCGAATGGCTCTGATGTTCAGCCTGAAGACCTATGAGCCAGAGGTAAACAGAGGGGGGCATTAACTCTGGGCTAACCCCTTCTTTCTAATTATGTTCAGACCAATATTCTTGGCAGTGCCTGCGCTCCAAAAGCTTTCCGTTTGGATTCTTCCCGGTCTCTCGCCGCTCTGCGTTCCTCGTCCAAATCAGACAAAAATGCCCTGGCATTTCTCCTAACACGAATCGGGACGCCTCGTTCTGCCAGGCCTCGTTCTGCCCTTGCCAATCTCTCTGACGTGATGAAAACTGGCGTGTCAAATGCATCACGGCGAGGGAAAATGTGGCGCTCGTATGCGATAGACAAGCTTCAATTTTCACGGTGTGATGAAAGCGCTCTGGGTCTCTTAAAAAACCGATGATATAATGCACTGTAATGATGATGACAGAGCGCTCTGCTGCAGACCTAATATGTGTTGTTGAACTGTGTGCAGCACATGCATTTCTCTGCAAATGTCATCCAAATTGCTGCTGTGCTGGGTACAGTATTGGACAAATACCACATGAAAAAAGCCATGGATTTGCATTTTAAACGTATGCCCTTTGCGTCTCATTACCGGTCAGCGTCCTTCCTGCCCGTTAGCTGTGTGCTATGCAGATAAATGCCCCCTGGCACAGAAATGCAAAGACCAAAAGTCGCAGTGGCTCCAGTTCCACATTTATTAAATAATCCTCAGGCTGATAAAGACATTTAGTAGTGCGAGATAATAAATCCACACTGCAGCAGAGCAACGTTCCCCAGACTTCAGGCGGATACATCACATGCATGTATTCACTGTAGTGATAGGGAAGCTTTTTAACGTGGAGAAAAACAGGGCAGAAGTAGCTGCTCACGCTAGCTTTTATTGCCTGATGTTGACTGCTTCTTAAGAGTAACAGTCGCCTGCTTACATAAGTATTTTGAGTGTTTTAAAATCTGCGTACAATCTTACGGTAAGTCCACACAGCAGCTTTAAAAAAATCTTCCGACGCTTCTCTGCTATGCAAATCTGACAGTGCAAGCGCTAGCCAATCAAACCGCGTGCAAGCTGGGAGAGCCAGACCGCAGTTCATTTCCTCATATTCCAAACGAGAAATTACGGTAGCAAATCACCCGGTTCTTTACGACCAGAACTATTTACCGGGATACAAACCGGAGGAACCAGGCATGGAGGGAGGTGGCAGAGACAGTGGGTGAAACTGGTAGGTTTTCGCCTGTTCGGGGAGTTTATATATATATATATATTGCTCGCATAAAATCCCCGGGGTTTTTTGCTTTGTATGCCGGGGGCGGGAGATTCATGTGATTGGTTGTTGGTCGGGTTGCTGGCGAAAAATCCCCAAGCTCTCAGACACGCCCAGCTCCAAGATTTTCAAGATTTTTTCAAAGCTGCTGTGTGGACGTACCGTTAGAATAAGGTGTGATATGTACTATTTCACTATGTTTGAATGGGATGTTAGAGATGGCACGTTATGAGGATTACTTTGGCCACAATAACATTTTACACCTGATTTCCTGAAAGCCAAACCCTGTATCAGATGCTTATTGTTTTGTGAGATTATTGTCAGTACACTTGCGTTGTGTCTGAATCTGGATGATATGTGTGTTCCTGCTGCTGGTTCTTCAGAGCAATAACTGCAGAGAAAGAGGAAGTCTGGACACGACTCTTGTTGATGAGAGAAAGTTAAATATAGACCTGAGATGAGTGTCTTCACATTAATGCTCATAATGTCTGATATGTGGATCAAAGTCAGGGAGGAAGAGGAGGAAGATGAAGAGGATGTTCAGTTTGCAGGAAGCTCCTCTAATGTCTCTGCATCCCGCTGAAATCTGGATATTATCAACCACTTCCTCTGGGTTTGGTGGAAGCCACAGGAACCCAACAAATGATGCATAGGATTGATTATCTCTCCGTGGCTTCAGAATGAAACACTTGGCTTTGCTTTTTGTCCCTCACGGTTAGCCGTACTTCTCTGTTACACTTCCTGCAGAGAGATGATTGGGCTGCTTCACTGCAACATCACAGGGTTTAAAAGGGTTGTGTGTGTGCAGGGAAACATTACCCAGAATCCTCTGCACAGGGAGGGGGGGCATCAACAAACAGCATCACCATCACAACACAGTGACGCTTAGACAACAGGAAAATCATGAACCCTGCATATAAATCAGTAATAGGTATTAGCTTGTGGTCTGCCTGTGTTTGCATGTGTGCCATCAGTGGATATGTCATTAGTTATAGGATCTCCAATCTCACACACACTTTATTTTGCACTAATGCATCATTTTAACACCTGGACATCCTATTATCTGATTCAAACGGTTCCTCCTCCACTAACTCTACTTTCTGTGTCTTGTTTTTCAGAGGAAATCAAAGAGGAAGCAGAGCAATTAAGGTAAGCATTCATTGTGTGTGTGTGTGTGTGTGTGTGTGTGTGTGTGTGTGTGTGTGTGTGTGTGTGTGTGTGTGTGTGTGTGTGTGTGTGTGTGTGTGTGTGTGTGTGTGTGTTTGTGTGTGTGTGTGTGTGTGTGTGTGTGTGTGTGTGTGTGTGTGTGTGTGTGTGTGTGTGTGTGTGTGTGTGTGTGTGTGTGTGTGTGTGTGTGTGTGTGTCAGGGTGATTTTCAGACCCTGCATGATGTGTGTGTTCCTCTCTTCTTCTTCAGTCCTCCTCCTAGTGATGTGAAGTCCGGCTCCAGCACTTTACCTCCCATCAAATCCAAAACCAACTTCATCGAAGCCGACAAGTACTTCCTGCCGTTCGAGTTGGCCTGTCAGTCAAAATGTCCTCGAATCGTCATCACCTCGCTCGACTGTCTGCAGGTCAGTGGCAATGCATCCTGACACATGTGGAGAGAGGATAACATATATACATTAAGGGTGCATTCACACCTGATAGTCCGCTCTCTGGTGCGCACCAGACCACAGTTTGTTACATTGTTTCATTTTTCAGAAGGTTCGGTTTGCGTTCACACGGGCAAAACACAAACGGACTATAAACTTTAAACACAAGTCATCTGCTCGGAAATGCTGTTCAACCATTGGTCAGACATTAAGGGGGGTAAAAACGCAAATCCCGGCAATTTCTAGCGGAGCCTCCGCCATGGAGCATCGGCACTTTCGGCAGGTTATTCTCATGCTGCTGTTAATCTGGAGATCAACAGACACTAGCGGCCCGCGCATATGATTATATAATCAGACAACGTCCGTTAAAAAACAGCGGAGAAGTAACGGGCAGAAATCCTCCTTTTTACGCAGCGGTCCAGACATAGACATCAGACGGCGACACATATTCAGTGTGCAGTTACTTTGGCATTAGGGCAGGGATATCTAGATACTTTCCAAGGTTTGACATAATGAACTGTGCTACTTTTAAAGCAAGGAGCGATGTTTTCAAATCTGTAATCAAAAAGCTTCTCAAAAACGCTATCGAAGCAGTTCCTGCCGTTGCTAAG
>NW_011368155.1:83634-96905 GCF_000735185.1 Notothenia coriiceps | reverse complement strand
GAGTACAAAGCATGGGAGGAACACTGTGTCCAGCGCGAGGTTGGGGGGTTGGATAAACAACTTGAAGATACAAATGTAACCAATAAGGGATAGGTAAAAGCTGGATGGGAAATGAAATTTCACATTGGTGATGATTGTAATATTGAGGAGAAAAAGCAAGTGGGAGGCGATTAACCGACAAAGTCGGGGAACTTGGGGGGGGGGGGGGGGGGGGGCTGGGGGAGATGTGAAAGTCACATTAGTCGTCAATTGTTGTGATGACCAAGCTGCTTGGAGGGGATGGGTAATAGAACGGATAAGACAAGAATTGTCAGAGGGGTTATTTTACCTGACAAAAGTGTGTGCAGTTACGTGAGTGAGCGATAAATATTAGCACTATATTTAATAACTGGGTTTCATTAGGCACTAATATGCTAAGAAACCGGGTAGTGGTAGCGTGTGCGTGGGGCGCGACTAGATAAGGTAGATGTCTTGAGTTTTGCTAGACTGCAGTTTGGACCACCCCACGAGCTATATATAAATATGATAAATACAAATAAATTAGATCAAATATGTTCACAACCTAGCAAAGCAAAATAATTGTTTTTTTTCGATTATGTTGTTTTCGTAACTGTGGCAGGCCAAAATCGTAATTGCGATTATAATATGATTAATTGCACAGCCCTCGAATATATCCTAAATAACTCCATGCATTTGACAGGTTTGATTTATTCCATTCTTACTGTATTACAGATTTGAAGAAGACCCTTGCAGTGCTGCTGGATAACATCATGCTGAGGCTCGGTAAGCTGGAGTCCAAGGTGGAAAACATCTACAACAGCACGGGGAGCAACCTGACCATCGGCACCGGCACCATCGTACCCAGCGCCACTAACTCAGAGAAAGTTAACGTGGCAGGTATGTGTTTCATATTTTGCTTTTGAAAACAAGAAAGTAAGAGTGACTTGGCTTCATAAAGTAATTTTTTTGCAAGGACTGTGACTCATGTACGGGCAAGCTTCATGCAGTTTCCACTTCCAGAGAAATCCTGTTATGTATCAAAGTGTGCAATAAACACAAGGGGTTGAGTCCATTTAAAGACATGAGGATAAGCTGGTTAAGGCTGGTTTCTATCACTCGTGTTTTCCCAAAAGGAACGACATTCCCGAGGTGTACAACCAGCTGAACCCTGGCAGTATCGCACCGTGCACACCTGGCACTTTAGAGGACTAGACCGCATCCTTGGACATAATTCAAATAAGGCCTCCGTTCACGCTGCATGACCCTTTTATTCGTCTTTATTGATTTAACTGCCAGCTTTCACATGATGAATTCAGCCCAGAAGAGGCAGCGAGGTGTTGGTTTTTCTGACATCCTTGGACTTGTTTTCCGCTGCGTTAAACAGCAGGAATGTGATGGCATTACACGCAAAATTAGATCAGTCTGATCGAGTTGAACAAAGTGACATTTTGAATGGATCTAATATTAATGGCAGCTGCTTGCTCTGCAATCTTTTATTTAACGTCGAAGCTGCCTTTGAAGCTTTTTCTCTTTTAACCTTGAGTTGAATGATAATCAAAGATATGAGCGTCATTTGAAAGTAATCAGAAACAAGACAATTGACGTCATTCAGCCGTCGGACACTGGTTATGACTCAGAATGTGACTTCTTTATCTCCGTGTTTTAGCACTTTTCCTTTCAAGAGCCAACCGCTAACTAAAACCACCATGCCACTTCCTTTCACATTACGTGCAACATCGTGTGTCGTGTCTATCTAGTTTCGTGTGTGGGATTAAACCAGTCACTTAGTCTGGTTTCGCATCCTCAAAATGAGTTTCTCTTATCTTAACATACATGTTGCATTTACAACTGTACTAATTAAATAACTACAGGGAACGACGGTCACATAATAATGTAAAAATAATGTACAGTGACAAGCAGTATTTAGTAGTGGTAGATGCGTAATTGCACGTTATTATAGAACATTATTGATAATAATAATAATAATAATATTGCACATGTTATATAGCAGAGTGTTTTGTAATGATACACATAAACATGAAACGGACGTATAATACATTACATTACATTACATACTAAATACTGTGGGCAATCCCCACAGGAGCAATTTGGGGTGAAGTGTCTCAGGGACACAACGACATGCTGACTGCTGTGGGGTTCGAACCTGTGCTCCCTGATCCCAACACCAACGCATTAGTCCACTGCGCCACACACCTCCCTAATACACTGCCTTCTCTGATTTGTCCCATTGTCCAAACATGGAGATGAGACTCTAGTCTCACATTGTTGTCAGTAGTGTTAATTTTGTCAGCTATTTTTTTATTTAGTCCTGTGTTCAATGTCCTTGTTAGTTTTAGTCATATTGTGTCACCTTCATCCTGCTTTTATTTAGTCAAGTTTTAGTCGACTAAAAGTCTGAGCATTTTAGTCTTATTTTAGTCAAAGAAAACTGTTGACATTTGAGTCTTTTTTAGTCATCAGATTATATTGAACATTTCAGTCAAACTAGTCAAGCCAAAACCAATAATTTGTCATTTTAGTCAAACTTATTTCACAATAAGATTCTATTTGATCCGTATTTGATGAAAAACCCAGAGATGAGACTCTAATAATCTCACATGGTTGTGAAGAGATGGTACCTGGACCTGTGTGTGACCACATGTCAACACACCTGCAGTGTCCTCTTAAAACTCCCAGTGTTGCTCCTGAGAGACAACATTTGAATGCAGGTCGAGCTGACAAAGCAAACATGTCTCTTGGCATCGAGCTTAATAATAATATTGTAAATCAATGTTATACAAGTACACAAACATGAAACAAACACAAGAGGCGACACTGCCTCTTTGTTGCTTCTCTGATTTGTCCCAATCTGCCCATTGTCAACACTTGAGATGAGACTCTAACATCACATTGTTGGCGGGACACTTGATCTTTGGTTGTGAAGAGATAGTACCTGGACCTGTGTGTGACCACATGTCAACACACCGGCAGTGTCCTCTTAAAACTCCCAGTGTTGCTCCTGAGAGACAACATTTGAATGCAGGTCGAGTTGGCATCGAAGCTAAAGGGCCCGACACTCCCGAATCTCCTGTCTTGGAGTGGGTGGCACGCAGAGCTGCTGCCAAATCCTCCCCGACTGCAAGGCAATTACACAGATAAAGATCTGGACAGTGAGGGGAACACGCCTGGCTTTCAGAGAGGCCTCTATCAAGATGGAGCTGCAGTGCTGGGAATCACGGGGGCATCACAAAACTCACATTTCAGATCATATCACGGCTTTGAGTCTTGGATTAGTACATTTTTCTAATCAAAGAAAAACTGGTATACATGACAGTCGATGTCAAAGCATTTCCTTCTAACTAAATTGTTCCAATAATGCGGTAAAACATGCCTTCATTTAGGGATGCCAGCGATTATTCGATTATTCGAATATTCGTTACAGTCTCTATAATCGAAAATTATTTTTAAAATTCGATTTTATTTATATATTTTTTTATTATTATTTATGTTTTTTTTTCTTTCTCTGGCCTAGTTTCAACCAAAATATAAACTAATGCTAATAATAGTATTAATAATTGTAAATGGCCATTGGTCACACCACCAGTTTGTTTTACTGTAAACTTGGAGGAAGCCAGCAGCCCTTCGCTGCGCTGCTACACACCGCAACAACACTTCATACATGGCTTCTGTTGACATGTGATCATTGTAGGCTACTGTAAACCCAACGTTCTACTTCCTGCTGCAGCTGTGATCTAACAGCTGGTTGCACATTCTGAGAACACAGTATCCTCCTTGTGTAAGTCATCCCACAAAAATGTGGCCTTCTCGCATTGCTTTGAAGTGAAACTGCATTATGTTCGCTGTGAAATGACACTTGTCTTTGCTGCAATGCAATACAGGCATGACCACATTTTAAACATAGCATTGTCAAAGCATCCCGCACGAACGGCATAACATGAGATACTGTACATCCCACAATGCACTCTGAGTGGTCTGGAGTAGTTTCGGCCTTGTTTGCTGTTGCTTTTCACCACAGAAGCTCCTTATAGGATCACAAACAAGTTGATCTGGCCTCAGTTGCCGCTCAGCAGGAGGCAGACGGGACTCCAAAAGCGTTGTGTTGCGTCTCCCCAGCAGTGTTTCATGTGGGGGCTGGAAATGTAATCTCCTCCTACACACACACAAACACCCAGGCGTGGAGAAAGATGTAATGAATGGTCAGGTGGTGATTTACAGCCGACTAACCCACCCATTTTGTTCCCTCTGCCATATATTCCTGCGACTGTTTAAAGTTCCCGACGTCCCTTAGGTGACATTTGGGTGATTTGTAGCTTCCGCCTGTCTTTCGTGACACGATTCCCTTTTTTCTTCAACGGAGAGAGACCGGTGCTTTCACAGCTCCGGGCATTCTCACTGTCTCTTTTCAGATATCGATCCGCGTGCATCTCTGTTTCACTAACACGGTGAAAGATGAGATCCAAGGTCTCAGTGTCAACAGACGATAGAGACGAGGACAGGGTTTCTGCAGGGGATTACACCTGTCCTGGTAACCTCACGGCCCGTCCACACACAGGCATGAAAAAAATCTTTCAAAGCTTCGCCCATTCACTTGAATGGGGTGACGTAGAAGATTTTTAATCTTCGCCGAACTGCATTGTGGGGAGCGGAGCATGGCTTTGCAAGCATCGTGAGCATCAAAAGTTGAGCAATTTTTTGATGCTCCCGATGCTTTCGAAGCTGGCATCAGCCAATCAAATCCAGTTTATGCAAATCCCGCCAGTACAAGCGCTAGCCAATCAAACCGCGTGCAAGCTGGGAGAGCCAGACCGCAGTTCATTTCCTCATATTCCAAACGAGAAATTACGGTAGCAAATCACCCGGTTCTTTACGACCAGAACTATTTACCGGGATATGGAGGGAGGTGGCAGAGACAGTGGGTGAAACTGGTAGGTTTATATCCAGTGTACTTCGTTTTAACATTGCTATTGCTTTGTATGTCGGGGGCGGGAGATTCATGTGATTGGTTGTTGGTCGCGTTGCTCGCAGAAAATCTGCAAGCTTCAGACACGCCCAGCATCAAGATTTTTCAAGATTTTTTTCATGCCTGTGTGTGGACGGGCCGTGAGGGTTTCAATGTTTTGTTTTCAAGATTCAAGGCTTGTATTGTCATTCGTACATAGCTACGGTGTAGTTATGTCGATGGAAATCTTAGGTGCCAGGCTCCTCCAACAGTGCAACACAATAAAACAGATCAAATAGTGCAAGTAAATAACATCACATAGAATAGAAGTAGTGCCATAAGAGTCTATATACAANCGAAAAATCCCCAAGCTCTCAGACACGCCCAGCTCCAAGATTTTCAAGATTTTTTCAAAGCTGCTGTGTGGACGTACCGAGAATCAGGCAGCATTGCGGTGGCATTTCTTTCTGTTGATTTGCTGAACCTAAAGATCATATTCTTGACAGCCAAATAGATTTTCTTCCTGATTTTCACACCACATTTACGTCAGATCTTTTGATTCTGTAATGGAATATATTAGGGCTGTGCGATTATGGCAAAAATCATAATCACGATTATTTTGGTCAATAATTGATATCACGATTATCCATTTACTTTGAAAACATCCATTTATTGAAAAAAATATTNGTCTAATTGTAGCAGTAAGCTAACGAGTACTGATAAGCTTGATTTTGTTTTGATCCAATGCTGCACAACTGAACTGATCCAATGCTGCTGTGAAAGAAAGAAGCTATATCCATGTTGGATAGAATATCCAATTTAAATAAAAAAATAACCTTAAGGGACAACTTGAATGCTTTTTTTTCTCTTAATGCATTATATAAAGATCGGATCGGGAAAAATCGGTATCGGCAAATTGTCAAAATCAAATGATCGGATCGGGAGCAAAAAAAGGTGATCGGGACATCCCTAGTTGTTGATCATCCATGCACTTTTAACATTCAGATGATGTCCTTGGTTTTAGCCAACTTGGGTCGATTTCGTTGTTAAACTCACAGATTATTTTCCAGCGAAACCTGAAAAATGTAATTTAAGCAATTACCATTTTAAAGCATCTCTTAGAGTGAGAGCAGAATTGATGGTCTCTTATTTTATCCGAGGTTTCTGAGTATAGATCGATACACACAATCCCACTCGGAGGGAATAAGTTGAGCCGTCCACTCCCACACACACTCTCACACACTCTCTCACACTCCCACACACACTCTCACACACTCACATTAATCCTGAAACCCTGCAGTCTTAATTGAAAGCTTTGAGATATTGTATTTCCACCTTGGTGTTTCTCTACTGCCAGCAACTAACAACTTTCAATTAAAAAAGTTACAGAAGGAAATTAGAGATTGTTTTCAAATGTTCTCCCTGATTATTAGCCCTGGTTGATTTTCAGTAGAGGTCACCAACCGTGTTTAAACAGTAAACAGAGAGGCTGTTATTTATTAGACAACATTTCCTGTACGTTCATTATGGCTGTGAACATAAATAACAATAAAAACAGTCTGAATAAAGAGGTTATCATGGATTTGAATGGCTAATGCAGACCATAAAAGGCTGTTTTCATGCCATCAGATCTCAGGGTCTCGTGGTACCTCACAGACCTGCTGATGCCTCTTGAAGTGGAGATGTGTCTCAGCTCTGCTTGGTTTGATATAGCAGACAGAATCAATGCTAAAATTGCCAGCAGCATAAACCCCAGTGTGTAAATGTGCTTGTTTCTCGTGTTGGGCTACAGCAGGTCTCTTGAGATCTTCCATATGGAGTGCGTAATATCTTCTTATAGCCGAGAGTTGTAAACAGACTGCGAGGCGGCTTTCCTTTCATTAGGTTTCCTGCTTGTTTGTGACTCCTTACACAACTTCTGCAAGTAACATGTAGTAGTGATTCCCTCAAACCTCCTCAAATGTTGGCACGAGAGTCTTAATATAAACAAAATGTAACTGTAAGGCTATGTAAGGTGCTGTTGTTTCTCATGGAGACAGTAAGGTAAACTCACTATAGGTCATACCAGAGATACCATTGTGAACACAGCAGCTGTCTTCAGACTGTCCTGTTTTCTCAGTTTCTATATCAAATTAAACTAACTTAGTTTTGGACTGACGAAACAACACATCTGCTTAAACCTGGAAGGACATTTTGAACAATTTTAAGACATTGAAATGATGAGCAAATGATCAATAAATCAAGAAAACCAATCTGATAATGACAGAAATAGTTAGTTGCAGCCCTAGAAGCAACATTAGTCCCCCATCTGAGGACTTTCAAGTATTAAATCATTATTGTTATTCTCTGTTCAAAGGCTAGTCTAATAGAAGAGTACTCTTCAAATTAAAAGTGCCTCCCACGTGGCATTTATCAGTTTTGGAAAGTAATTTATTTCCCAAGAGTACATGACTCAATAAGGCTGATTGGTCCGGAGGTGGAAGTCGATAACACTGGCTCTCTGATTCATGTACCTTCTGTCTTTCAAGGCTTTTCTAAAGGCGTCTGCTTCGTCTATCATCGCACTGACTACATTATCATGAGTTTTCCACTGAAACAATGGGTGAGTGGCGGCTGCAGCATAACAAGACTTTAATGAAAGCTTTTTGCTAATCATGTCTAATCAATTTGAATCTGGGTGTTGAAGCCACTCCAGGAAAACACACGCATATCTATCCAGCACACACACACACACACACACACACACACACACACACACACACACACACACACACACACACACACACACACACATTGCTCTCCTTTCCCCACATGCAGGCTTGTCCCACTTGAGGTTGATTGAGGAGGAAGGCGCGGGATGTGAGGAACATCTGGGGCTAACGCACCATTGGCTGGGACACGTGCACCCCACTTTCCCCCAGTTTTTTGTTTCTTCCTCAGCTCCAATCTGTGGCTGTTTTGCAGAGCCTCCACTAATCAGGGGAGAGGACTTTTGAAGGGGGTGTTTCGGGCATGGAAAGTAGGGGGTTTTGCACTGGAGCGATGGTGGGGTGCCAAAGATTGAAATGCCAAAGCAAAGGCAATAAGAAAACCTGCTATTCTTACTCCTTTTTATTATTGTGTTCTGTCCCTCTCCCTTTCTTCTGCTCGTCTCTCTGAGCTGCTCTCCATCTCCCTCGGCATCCTCTCTCCTGCTTTGTCTCCTCTTCCTGCGTGCCAGCATTGTTGTTGTGCTGGTTAAAGCCACAGCCCTGCAGGAATATAATCTGGGCTGCCTCCTTCTTCCAAATATCAACCTTTTCCCCAGGCATTTTCCCCCTTTTTTTTGAATCCACATGCACACTCTTACACACGTGCACATAGTATACACACACATCCTGTAGATTCAGCTAAATTGTCTCAAGCCTAGAGACAAGCATTCAAATCCTGCATGCAGTCTTGCACTGAGTGTCATGCACAGATGCACGCTGTACTCAAAACCGACAGCGAGATAATTATTTAGCTTTTGCATTATGCAGCTCTGTGGCAAGCTGCTGCTCTGGTGACATGTGAGTCAAACTAAAGCATGTACTCGCTGTTGGCAGGAAATGCACACGCCTGGCAGGGGACGCAGACATGTTCTTTTAGAAGAAGTGGAACGTTGCTTTGTGGCGTGACGGTGTGGACAATTCTCACCTAAAGCCCCTCTCGGCACAGCAACATAGACCAGCGTGCCCCCCAGCTCAAACCCCACACGTTTCCACCGTTTATCCAAATGGACAGTGGAACGTTAAGTCATAGCCGTGCAAAGATCGGCAGTAGGGCCTGGCTCATTTCGTGGCATCTACAGGCAGTGGCAAGTACTTCCGGCATCTGCCACAGAGGCCGCTACTCCGTGGTATCTGTGGCAAGTATATGCCACAGATGTGGTATCTGTGGCAAGTATATGCCACAGCCACAACTTGCCGTGGCAAGTAAATGCCACAACCATGCCACAACTTGCCGTGACAAGTATATGCCACAACTTATGCCACAACTTGCCGTGACAAGTATATGCCACAACTTGCCGTGGCAAGTAAATGCCACAAGTTAAGAGTTAAGAGAAGGTTTACGGTAGCTGCCACCCGCCTTCCGTGGCAAATGCTGATATTTAAACCCGTATTTATCGCGTAAAATGTCGCTGTTTTGGCATGACTTTATCGGACTGATCTGTACACAAGACTGATGATCTGTTACTGATGGTCCGATCATATTTTTCAAAAAGATTATATGTTCAGATTTTACTTGGAGAACGTGGTTTGTTAAAATAAATAAACGTGCTATTTTTATGATAATACTCAAGATATATTATTAGTAAGTTGACATAAAGATCTAACATTGTTGACCANGGGGGGTTTGAGCCTGAGGGCTGGGGGTCGCGTGCGGGTCGATTCCCTGACAGAGAAGAGAGGAGGGGGGGCCTCGGGGGGTTGTGTGCGACAGTGTGTTGGTATAGCTGCATGTACAGCAAGAGGCTCCCTCCGTGACTGAAGCCAGGCTGTTGAACACCATGTCACGTCTCCCTGAGTCCAACCGGCCAACAGGGGGGAATTAAGTCAGGGACATGCACCGTGCAGCCAATCAATTCACACCTAGAAACACACTCTCACACTGCTGCAGAAACACTTCGCTGCAAAGGAGAGTCCAGAAGATTACAGAGTGAATACAAATTGCATGGAGCGTCGTTCGCCTTTCATTTAAGGCAAAATTCTTCATGTTCCAAATTCTGAAGAACATGAATTAACACCACGCAGCGCCGAGCTTGAGTGGCACACAAAGACCGGGAAGTACTTTACTGTATCGTGTTATCTTCAATGGCGTTACTGTATGGTCCGTATGACAGATGAGCAGATCGCCACAGGGCTTACAACTAAAGACACGCTGCGGCATGTGTGCAGCTCCTTATGGGTACTGCCGACAGCACTACACCCCCCAAGTGTGGTCTACTTTCAAACTGGAGCCTCTGCAGAATAATTCATCTGGACCTCAAGGTCACACACCTGCAGGAGATCTGCTGTCTAACTGTGAGGGCATCAACACTTTGGAACACAATACCAATACAGATTAGGAATAACACCTCCTATCATACATTTAACCACCATCATAAGAACTGGCTTTTAAACAATCAAACATGTGAACACTTTGAACTGCATCAAGGTACCAAGGTATCAAGGCATCAAGGCATCAAGGTACCATGATATTTCATCTGTTTGCATGTTTGTTTGTTTGTTCCTCTCTATTGTTATACTGATGCTGTCTGCTGTACTCTATTTAATTATGTTTGTATTCCTCTAGTCTTGTTGTGGTCATTTAACATCTTGCCAAGGACAACAGTTGAAAATTAGCCTGCTGGCTAACACTGGCTCATTTACAGCAATGTGGATTAATGTGCACTGTCCTTTAAATAAATAAACAAACAAACAAACAAACAAACGACCGGTTTATAAAGAACTGAGCAGAGACACACGGTGTGTTTCAGACGGTCCCATTTGTTTGGGGAACTTGTGGATTTGCTTAATGGTGCATGCATTTAGAAAAGCTTCCTGCATCCCGGTGTTCATTTAAGGAACCTGTTGTGACTGGGGGGGAACGCTGTGAACAGCTGCTCTTAAACCAGCTGTTGTTTTATGGTAAGAGAGACGGCTCCAGCAGGTTTGTTGTGAAAGCTCTCAGTTTCCTGCAGGCAGCGTCTGAGAGCAGCTCAATTAGAGAATATTGTTTTAAATTGCAGACTGAAGAGAGGAGAAATCACAGGATGCAAAACCTCTGCGTCAGCAAAGCAGCTCTCCATCCCGCTCATCATTTATTCATGCTACGTGTAAATGTGTGAAGCAGAAAAGAGGACGCACATCAAAGAGGGGGAAACAACATGTACTTTGGGCCGAGGACGAGGAGCGTGAATATCTGACAGGACGTGCACTCACTTGTTTTGGTGCTTGGAGCCCTGCAGGTGTGCGTGGTACTGAGCCACCGAGTTCAGAGTGACGCTGCACACTTCACACGTGTAGCTGCGCTTCAGACCTGAGAGCAAACAGAAACACAACATGTATATAATTAGATATATATAATACTCTCTGTCAGATCACAGGAGCTCCGACTTCAACAGAGACACATACCAAGAGAAGAAACAGGAAACACATATTTAAGATAAGAGTAGAATCACTGAAGACCCTTTAACGCGCATTCGGTCTGGGATTAAACACCTGTTTTGAGTTAGTTAGTTATAATTATACATTTATGTAGCTTTTTATCAATACACTCATTGTTTTGTTTAATAAAAAGAGTTTAGGGGAAGCTAGGACCCTTTTTTGTATGAGTAGCAATATTAAAGTTAGCTTTGTAACTTTGTAACACTCGCGCTTCTATTGGCTGGCGCTCCAACACATTGTACGTGATAAGGTGCATCTCTAAGAAGTCGACCAATCACAACAGAGCCGGCCAGCTAACCGATCAGAGCAGACTAGGCTCTTTCAATTTGTATTTGCAACATCAACGAGGACAAATATTAAGAAACAAAGAAACAGACATTTAACATAACATTTCAATCACTGGAGACGATACGTTCGAGACTCTTTAACGTACATTTGATCTGTGATTAAGCTCTGGATTTAATTAGTGCGAATGCTGTGTAACGTCGTCACCATGGTAACCTTTGATCTCTGGGCTTATAAACGATGGTGCTTGATAACGTCGTCACCATGATCTCTGGGCTCACATACTGGTGTTTGATAACGTCGTCACCATGGTAACCTTTGATCTCTGGGCTCACACACTGGTGTTTGATAACGTCGTCACCATGGTAACCTTTGATCTCTGGGCTTACACACACAGGTGTTTGATAACGTCGTCACCTCAAACACAAACCCACAGGGTGTTTCTCAATGTCGATGAAGGCTCCTCCAGAGCCACTATTTCAAGGATGCTACGTCATCGAGTCCCGCCGAAGGACTTTTCCAATGTACCAGGATCCTTGGAATTCTACCGAGCCCAGCGTCCTTCGTTGCGGGAATTCGAGGCTGTCACATGTGTAGCTCCGCGGTCTTAAAATCCCCACAATGCTTTGCGCACGGAACAATTTCCAAAATCTTGGGCGGAAATCCCGCCCCATTTAACCTGTTAAGCCCCAAGGTCCCCGCCGGCGGGGACGCTGGGTTTTAGGCGGGGCCTCGCATATGACGCACACCTGCACACCTGTTAGCCTGTTCCACCATTCTTCGTTTTCCGAGGCTAGGAAGGGTTCTTGCCTCACTTCTGAAGGACCTGACTCGGAAGACGTGTCCTACCAAGGGAGCGTCCTCGACATTGAGAAACACCCACAGACTGGACTTCAACAGACTGTCTCAGCCTATTATTTTCTGTCTGATGGAGACTTCATTCTGACTTCAACAGGTTCCACATATTTTATACGTTATTGGTGACGTATGCTTTTAGTCCAAAAGTTTGCAGTCAAAATATTCTGCAGCTTTCCCAAGCCTTTTTACTTTCTTTTCTCTTCTTAATACAAATTACATTCACTACTAGGCTACTTACACCTGATATGTAACTCCTTCAGCCTACTTTCAGCAACAGGAACCATTCAACTATTAAATGATTGACCTATTTCAGGACATTGAGGCTATACATGTTGTTGTTTATAACTTTTAAAACATTTTCTTTTAAATATTAAGCTTCTTCACTGTTTTTCCTACTCTTCCAGTTTAACATTTCACTTTCAAGTTTTCAACAAAGTCATTGCAATCCATTTGGCTGTAAACTATTTGAATTCAAACATTTCACTGTTCTGCATTTCTACCGCTTAAGTTCAGCAACACACTGACTTGGTCTCGTAGCTAAAAGCAGCTACCATCATCTTTTCCTTGCATTTTCAGCTAAATTCAGCACAAATGTTTCACAGTTTACCAGCTTTCACACGCATTTTCTTGCAGGAAAATGCATTCTCGTAGTGTACCCTGTATCTCTTGATTAGATTGCAAACCTTCATATCAGAGGAACAATATGTAATACGTTATTGATATTGTTATAATAGAAGATCTCATTAAAAGCAACCATTCCTTTTCTTTTACCATTTAATCCATAAAGTCTAAATCCGTAATGAAAACAACTCGTGCCGTGTGTTTGGATCTGTCAACTTGTTTGGACGGTCACAGAATATAATACGTGTGATGAATCGGCACAGGTATTAACAGCCTGACGCCTGTCATGCTGTAATCATTCATTGCAGTTTGAAATACCAGGCCGCTCCTGATTGCCTCCTCTGCCCAAGTCGATTAAATTTCCACGAGACGGCTCCCAG
>NW_011368155.1:75275-83589 GCF_000735185.1 Notothenia coriiceps | reverse complement strand
ATGTGCATGCTAGAGGCGATATTCCTTCAACTCTTAGCTGGCAACCTCGACCGGTACAATATACCAACAAGAATGTAATGGCTTCGAATTACATTAACCATGAAATTAAATCTTAGTGGCCTTCAGATAAAAATGATACAGTGCTACAAAAAGTTTTCCCTTCTCGAGTTATCCTCAAGGCTTTCATGCATGTACCCACTAATAGCGCATGTGAAACTGTATTATGCCTGATGCTCTTTAAAAGTCAACAATGCTTCTCCTATACTAGGGCATGAAATATTGACGCTTTGTTAGTCCTTCTCTTCTTTCGCAAAACTTGACAAACTACAGGGCTAGTTTGCCAGTTCAGCTTGTTTGAAATTCATGGATCACGTTAATTATGTTCTGGAGAAAGCGAAGAACCATCCTTCTGTCGCTTTCTTTTCTTCAAAAACGTCCCAAGGCAGTTGTGCTTCCAAGTCTTTTTAAAATCAGTCCAAACCTGGGGTAGGTTTTTCTCAATTACATATTATCTGTCCTTGCTTTTTGTCTGCTCCCTCTTTCGGGTCTCCGTGTACGGAGCAGTGCCAGGGGTTGAAGCTGAAGGGCCCTCTTGTCCTGGGTCGTCTGTTTTCGCAGTTTTGGAAGGTCCACAGAGATTCGTCACTGCGCTGCATGCTGCGTCCGGCTGGTGACGCAAACCCTTCTTACTTCCGCCAGGAGAAAGGAATTGAGAGAGATTTAAGATCCCAGTGGATAAACGTGGTTGTGGGGGGGGGTCATTTCGCATTCCACTGTGAACGTGGTGTCATCCGCGACCCCCGGGGCTGAAAGAACTGCATGGGACAGCGTAGGTTTCACTTTGTGTGCTGCTCGAAAAGGAAAATGGTTCTCCCTTCCTTTTCGTCTGAACCAAGGTGGTGTGTGTGTGTCGTTTGTTGTGTGTGTGTGTGTGTTTATGTAACATGCACAGTGACCCCATTTCTGTAAAGTGACTAGTCACACAACACACACACACACACACACACACACACCACACGACACACACACACACACAACACACACACCACACACACACCACACACACAAGTTGTTTTATTTTAGGCACAACCACAAACCAGTGAGGATGTGGAGTGTAGTAGCCCCTATGCCCAGAGAGTAAAAGTTTTCGAGATATTTTATCCACACTGTAAATGAGCACTAAATCATCACTTATCCGATTTACTATTGAATAAATACTGATGATGCTGCTATGCATATGAGTAATCCTTGTGTACAGAATCTAGCGTTGAATGAGTGAGCCCACCACTATCAGGGTCTCTCAGTGCGCACAATCTTATGCTCGACATATTTTAACACGATATAATGATTTACACACTGTTATGTTTAAAGTAATCAGCATATTGGTAGCACAGCATGCAAGGCGATAGGGTGGGCAGTCCTCTATGGCCGCTCTACTGCTGAAGAAAAACTATATTTATCACCTGTCACGTTGACGCACGCAGTCGCAGGTGGGGAGGCATTGTTGGTTGTAACGCCGGTTACAAAGAAAACACTGACTGACGATGTAACGCTCGTGCCATTCTTGAGAGAGTGGGTCACACGCTCGTATATGTCAAGATCGTAATGAACGCAATTTCATGACGCGACGTGCGGAGTAGATATTTGTGTTAGCGTGCGATTAGTGTCTCATATGCATCAGGGGCAATAGCGTCAGTGAGGCCAACAATGTCTACCTGCAGCAGAATGCAAGATTGTGCCGGAGTTCTGTTGTGTGGATATACATTCAAAAAAGAAAACATCGAGAGAGAAAGACAAATACCAACAACCACGAAGAACAAACATGGTGAAACATATGTGTCCGATCTTTAGACTGAGTTCGGGCCGACGGCGAGGTTGTGGCATATACTTGGGCCCACGGCAAGTTGTGCGCAAAGGGTGTTCGCTGTCTCTACGCCGGCGCCAAGTGTGACGCGCGCAGATACCTCGTGGGCGAGACAAAGTTATCTATCTGCCAGCCGGCCAGTTGTGGGCATCATACTCCGTCGGCCTTATCTTGTGACGAGAGTTTGTGCGCGACAGTATGTTACTAATGCCCAAACCACAGTATCTTTGTCAGCATCCTATGCGCGCCCATTTAGTTACGTGGCACGGACTCGAGCAATGTGGCGCAGTCTGCCAGGCAGGCCAAGGGCATTATATCCTGGATGCGCCGCCACACGAGGACAGACGTTGTGACACTTCATAGCCTACTTGCCCACGGCCACACGGTTGGTGTCTGTGTGGCGAGTCTAGAGCTATATACCACATGATGGTGGTGGTCCCTACGGCAAATCGAATGCCACCAGAGTAGTGCCTCTGTGGGCAGAGGCCCACACAAATGCCTATATGCTATCTATGTCTCTACGGCGCGCGATGTAGTGGCACAACACTCATTGTGTTCTAAAGTATGTATAATAGAAATAAACATTGTACCTTGAAATCAATGCATGTCCTTCATTTGACAGCGTTGGTGGTTGTTTTAGGATATCCGCGGCGTAAAATAACAGTATAGGCGAGCCTGGGCGGTTACTATGTTCAAGTAGAATTAGAATGTAAACAACAAAACTAAGATGCCACGATGAGCATTAATCTTGTCTTACGACGTAAATGATACAAATTAAGTACATATGCCAGTAAAATAAACACATCTATTACATGTGCGAACAATGATATATAAAATGTCCTTATGCTCAAGATAAATTAATATAAAATGATTAAGGCATCTCACTAAGCAGGCAACTGCAATTCAGTTAAGCTGCCCTAAGTCTGTAGCCAAGTTCTTAATAAACCATTGTGCACGTAGCTATAATACAGATATTTTATTATAATTATTTGTCGTGTAACTAAGTAAGCAATACACCTGGTTATCGTAATCAAGCAGTTCAGAGAACTCTCATGAAGAAGACCGACAATTGCCAAGGCTTTGCGGCACGCCACTGCCAATATTTCTTTTATAATATAGCCTATGGTTTAGCAACTGTCATAGATATTGAGAGCAAGCTTGTTTATATAGCAAAACCACGTATCTTATGTCGCAGAGTAAAATGGAATATAGCATGATAATTTATTATCTTGACAAAATAGAGATCGCTACATCAGTCCTGTGATTACAGATCAGTCTCCGAATAAAGTCTATTGCCTAAGCAGCGACTTTTACACGATTATACCCTGGTATCTTGTGGCAAGTAATATGCCCAACAGATGTGGTATCTGTGGCAAGTATAATGCCCCACAGCCACAACTTGCCCGTGCAATAATGCCACAAACCATTGCCCACAAACTTTGCCCGCGCGCAAAGAAACTATATGCACAATTATATAGCCACAACTTGCCATGAACAAAGTATAATGCCACCAACTTGGCCGGCGCAAGTAAACCAATGCCAAATAAGTTAAGAGTTTAGAGAAAGGTTTAGGGTAGCTGCCACCCGCTTCCCGTTGGCAAATGCTGATATTTAAACCCGTATTTATCGCGTAAATGTTGCCCTGTTTTTGGAATGACCCTGTTATCGGACTGATCTGTACACAACAAGAACTGAGATCCTGTTACTGATGGGTTCCGATATTTTTTTCAAAAAGATTAAACATTAGTTTCAGATTTTTACTTGGAGAAATGGTTTGTTTAAAATAAAAATAACGTGCTATTTTTATGATAATACTCAAGATATATTATTAGTAAGTTGACATAAGATCTACATTGTTGCGAGAGGTGGGAAATAGGCTACTGTATCAAGTACTGTACTTGTGATTTAGAAATAGCCTAGTTGTACTTTAGTTGAGTATGTAAATGGTATGTTACGTAGTAGGCTACTTACCCACTACAATTCAGAGGTAATTGGTATTGTAGCCTACTCCTACATTTATTTAATACGCTACTTTAGTTACTTACTACAGATTCTGATTAATGATGATACATATAATCAAGTCTTAAATCAGACTTTATAGTTACTCTGGAGTAAATTAGATACCCTACACAGTATACAAAGTCATTAAACTAGCTGCTTTACAGCTTTGAGAACACTTTCATGATCACATTATGAAAACATGTAATAATGCACTTTTAAGTATATTGTTATGCTAATCATTTTGCGCTTTTACTTGAGTAACATTTTAATGCATGACTTTTACTTGTAACAGAGTATTCCAACATTTAGGTTGGCTACTTCTACTTTTACTTCACACTGGAACCGCCAGGGGTCCGCTGTATAAGCCTACCTAAAACCACCAACGTGTCAAAATGAAACGAATGCATTGATTTTCAAGGTACAATGTTATTTTATTTATCATACTAGAACACAATGAGTGTTGCCACTACATCGCCGTGGCATGTGCCTTGGCATTTGTGGCATCTCCCACAGAGGCCACTACTCTGTGGCATCTGTGGCAAGTATATGCCACAGATGCCACAACACTTGCCGTGGCAAGTATAAAATTGCCAATGCAGATGCCACAACTTTGCCGTGGCAAGCATATGCCACAACTTGCCGTGGCAAGCATATGCCACAACTTGCCGTGGCATTTGCGCATGCTGAATGGGAGTTGCCACAAGATGCCAGAGTTAAGAGAAGTTTTACGGTAGCTGCCACTCGCCTTCCGTGGCAAATGCTGATATTTAAACTCGTATTTATCGTGTAAAATGTCGCTGTTTAGGCATGACTTATCGGACTGATCTGTACCACAGGACTGATGTGCGATCTCTATTTTTCAAAAAGATAATAAATTATCATTTATATTCAATTTTACTTTGGAATAGCCTACGTGGTTTGCTAAAATAAACAAACGTGCTATATCTATGATAGTATGCTAAACATAGGCCTATATTGTAATAAAAAAAGAATATTGGCAAAGTGAGCGTTGCAACGCAAGCCCTTGGCAATTGTCGCTTCTTGAGGGGAGTTTCCACTGCTTGCTACGATAACCAGGTGTATTGTTACTTAGTAAAGACAAATAATTAAAAATAAATATCTGTATTGACACAGCAACGTGTACAATGGTGTTATTAGACTTGGCTACAGACTTAGGGCAGCTGTAACTGATTGCAGTTGCCACTGCTAGTGAGATGCTAAGATTTATATTTTTATAAATGAGGCAAAGGACAGTATATTTGATTGTCCACATGTATAAATGTGTTATTTTAAATCCAGGCATATGTACTTAATTTGTATTATTTTCGTTGTTAATAAACAGATTAATGTCATTGTATCTGTTTTGTTGTTTAATATTTAATTCTGGTTGAACATTTTAACATTTTATTTAACAGAGTATCTAAAGAATAACAATATAGCCTACTGAATATGTAAGAATACACTACAAACCATCTTACTAAAACCAATAGAAACATATATTTGTCTTTCTTAACCCTTTCATCCATGAATTATGAAAGCCTCACTCAGGTATTTTTTTACCAAGTGTTTTTATTGCTCTTGGGGCATGAAAAACAAGATTTTAACTTTGGTTTATTTTTATCTATTTTTTCAAATTTAGAACATTTAAAAATACATTTAAAGAAAGAATTTTAAGGATGATGTTTTCCTTATTAATAAGTCACAAATCACAAACTCAGTAAATGAACACTGACATAACAAAAACACAGAAAATGACCACTAGTTGTCATAAAGTAAAACAGTAACAATAGGAAATTACAGTCTTTTCAAGTGAATGTATATATTTATATATAAAACAAACAATAGAAGCACACTTACTGTCAAGTAGCCGATACCAACATTAACATAAGATAATCCTTATGTGTATTATGTATGATGGAAATCCATCAAGGGTGAAAGGTTCAGTTTAAACCAGTACATGGTTATATCATGTGCACAGCTATTGCTTATGGCAATGAAAATCGTATTGGTCCCGCCATGCGTTTTAGAAGGGGGATGATTTTAACCGTTTTTATTTCAGGGGGGATGCCATCCCCCCTCAACTCGAGTACCGAGTATTATCATAAAAATAGCACGTTTATTTATTTTAACAAACCACGTTC
Organism: Notothenia coriiceps; assembly: GCF_000735185.1. Classification (NCBI taxonomy): domain Eukaryota; kingdom Metazoa; phylum Chordata; class Actinopteri; order Perciformes; family Nototheniidae; genus Notothenia; species Notothenia coriiceps. The sequence goes on along the minus strand of NW_011368155.1, from coordinate 77,583 downwards.
TCCAAGTAAAATCTATAGAACATATGTTTAATCTTTTTGAAAAATATGATCGGACCATCAGTAACAGATCATCAGTCTTGTGTACAGATCAGTCCGATAAAGTCATGCTAAAACAGCGACATTTTACGCGATAAATACGGGTTTAAATATCAGCATTTGCCACGGAAGGCGAGTGGCAGCTACCTTAAACCTTCTCTTAACTCTTAACTTGTGGCATTTACTTGCCACGGCAAGTTGTGGCATATAGCCTACTTGCCACGGCAAGTTGTGGCATATATAAGTTTTGGCATATACTTGCCACGGCAAGTTGTGGCATGGTTGTGGCATTTACTTGCCACGGCAAGTTGTGGCTGTGGCATATACTTGCCACAGATACCACATCTGTGGCATATACTTGCCACAGATACCACGGAGTAGCGGCCTCTGTGGCAGATGCCGGAAGTACTTGCCACTGCCCGCAGATGCCACGAAATGCGCTTGCTGTCTCTCTTTCCACCGTTTATCCAAATGGACAGTGGAACGTTAAGTCATAGCCGTGCAAAGATCGGACCTCATCGACTTGTGTTTTTGGCTGTCCTCGTGCCGCTCTCGGTGCAAAATCTGAATCGTCCTCTTTGGATATTTTTGGAGGGGCCGATCAGATTGCCCGAGCACAAAAGAGGGATTGATTACAGCCAGACGCTCTGCTCCTCTCGCAGACGAGGGACAGAGAGAAAGAGGAAGCTCAAAGTGGGACGGACAGTGGGGTTACATGGGGAATCTGGAGTTGTTGTTTTGCCTCAAGGACTTTAGTGTTGAACAAGATGTGTTTTGACCAGCTCCAAACACATGCCTTTCACTCTGGGAAGCCCCTCGGACTGGTGTGTGTTTCCCTGTCTGTGCCTCGGTAGTAAGAGAGAAGCTGTGAGCAAAATGGCGCAGCGTATTGTTCGTCGATTTGAAGATGAATGTGTACTTTTCACCTCATTCCATCAGGAGATATTCTCGTGTACTTCCCCCTCCACTCACTTTAGATTAAGTGAGAAGGAAGTAATTTGCATTTTAAATTCTGCAGCAACACAAAGGGACAATAACAGCTTTATTTGGGATTAACTCAGGTATTCATGTGGCTTATATAACTACTGAATTTCCCTGAGAGTCGTCAGGGTTTCCTTCAGTATCAAAGTAATCCACAAACAGTTGTCTTTACAATGCAAACAGGAAGAGCTGATACTTAAGTCTGCATACTAATTAACGTTGGCAAAATACAAACAAATAGTAAGTAGTAGCCTTTAGTTATATTACATTTTAGTAATTGTTAGTGCTTTGTTAGCAGCAACACACTTACATTTACCAGGTTTTATTTATCATAAGCCGCGTTCACACCGGAGTACTTTTCCCACTTTAGTTCCGATATAGTTCCGAAATGTCGCGTTCGCAACAAAAAGAGCCGGAACTCAAATGAGTTCATGAGAACCTTTTTACCCCCTTTTCCGTCCCTGCTAGAGAGCAGGGACTCTCATGCGGCTCTCTTGTGAGAAAAGAGCTATATTTCTGATTGGCTGGGCGGATTGCAAACCACGCCCCGTAAAACTCAAAAAAAGTGTTGTGAAGCCACCATTTTATTATACTCGCATTAGCATTATTAGCATTAGCATTAGCCCAGCGCACCAACGCAGAGAGACTAATTTATGACAACACAAAATAAAACATGGGAGCGGTGGAGATGAGGAGGTGTCGGCGTTCTGGCGGTTTACTCTGAAGGCTTCAGTAGAAGCTGCTGGGAGTCCCAGCAGCTTCTACTAAAGCCAGTCCCCAACTCCGAAGACTTCCGGCCGGGGATTTTGGGCGGCAGTATACGCCGTGAAGTTGTTTGCGGCCTGCCAGTAAACCCAAAGCAGAAGAAGAAGAAGTGACGTCAGCGGCTTCATTTGCCTAATCCGACCCCAGGGACTTATTCCGGTGTGAACGCGATCTGTACTTAGTTCATCAGAACTAAAGAGTTCTGATGAACTAAGTTCTCATGAACCTTTGTGGGAAAAGTACTGCGGTGTGAAAGCGCCTATAGATGGTTCATTATGGTGAAGAAAGCTCCAAAATGTAAGATTGAACTCGAACTAAGTAGAACTTTTGCTTTGCTTTTAATACAAGCTTCTCTCCACCTGCACAGCTGTTGATGCTCCGTGAGAAACAGCGGCCGTCAGCCTGCCTAATGTGTAATTGATGAGCTGCTGCAGAGATTCACACACACACACACACACACACACACACACACACACACACACACACACACACACACACACACACACACACACACACACACACACAC
>NW_011368155.1:65462-75232 GCF_000735185.1 Notothenia coriiceps | reverse complement strand
AATTTGTATCATAGACACTGAACGATGAACTCATGTCCTAAACACATAAATGAAAACGGTAAGACGACCTGTAGACCGAGTAAGAACCGAACGCTGGAGGAAGCAAGGCGGGCGGTAGGGGGAATGAATACCTTGCCTACTGCCTCCCAACGTCACATAGTAACCATAATGTGAAAAGTCTCCGGTGCGCTCTTCCGATCTCACTGTGCTGTGAGAGCCGTGTGTGCCTCAAGACCTCCCGAGAACGTCGCGACTGCGTCGCTCCACCTCAACTTAGAACGCGACTCGCCTACACAACCCATTTCGTTTGGAACCGTCAAGGCAACAACAGAACTAACGTCTTTTTGCCGGGTTTGGGGTGGCGGGGAAAAGTTTATCTCAGATCGGTACAACTGTCGATTTATAGAAGGACCTACCTAACAGCGGCGGGTGATCATGGAGATACACGAAGGTTCTACTAAAATGTGGGCGAAGGAAATGAAATGGAACGTGAACGTAAGTCTGTTATTCTCGACAAGAGTCTTCGTGCAGAGCGAATTTGTGTAGTGTGTCTCGACTCGTAGCAGAGAAACTCCCACCGGCCTTCGCTGCCCTTCCTTTTGTTTAAAACCGGAAGAGAGAGGGAGACACACACAGACGTTCTTGTGTGTGATCTGACCAGTTCATTACTGAGTTACTGCCTCTGGACTGTGGGGGGTGGGTAGACACTCGCTTCGACGCCGCTAAAAATACTCTGGTACAAGTAGAAGTACTGACTAAACCTCTTTACTCAAGTAAAAGTAAAGAAGTATGGGTTTCGAAATGTACAAAAAAGTAACCATTACTACCAGCTGTTTTAAAGAGTAACCAGGATGATGGATACACGGATCGTGTTCAAATCAATAGGCACGCAATGGATGTTTCTCAATGTCGAGGAAATCTGCTCCAGAGCCACTATTTCAAGGATGCTACGTCATCGAGTCCTGCCGAATAACTGTTCCAGGATCCTTGGAATTCTACCGAGGCCGGCGTCCTTTGTTGCGGGAAATTTCGAGGCTGGACATGTGTATCCTCCGCGGTCTTAAAATCCCCACAATGCTTTGCGCACAGATCAATTTCCCAAATCTTTGGCGGAAAATGTAAAGCGGGGTCTCTCATATGACGCACACCTGCACACCTGTTAGCCTGTTAGCCTGTTAGCCTGTTAGCCTGTTAGCCTGTTCCGACCATTCTTTGTTTTCCGAGGCTAGGAAGGATTCTTGCCTCACTTCTGAAGGACCTGACTCGGAAGACATGTCCTACCAAGGAAGCATCCTCAACATTGAGAAACACCCAGTGACTCTAAATAATAATAATCACGCCACCAAACACAGATTAAAACTAAAGTAACAAACCTGTTTTGAAAATGTAAGAAGTAGAAAGTACAGGTGCTAAAAATGTAAGAAGTAAAAGTAAAAAGTCGTCAGAAACATAAGTAGTGGAGTTAAGTACTGACACCAGAAAAATGTACTTAAGTACAGTAACGAAGTATTTGTACTTCCCACCAGATTTCCCTCTTCGTGGAACTCAGGAAAAGTCATCAAGACTGGAATGAGCCGGATTAACACTGCTGGAGTTGGTCTTTAATTAATCTTCGGTAAATCTTAGAAGAATTTCTCGAACATTCCTGGCGTGATTACGGTAAACAAATGGGGCTATTATAGCATGAGGTATCCTCTATCTTACACCAGCGCTACGGTTAGCTGTAGTCAAATTAACACCACATTTTTCCCGTCACAGGGGGTCTTTGCTTTATCGTTTTTCCATTGGTATTAACTCGTTTCACTTTAGTGTCATAAAGCAACCGAGCTATTGGGTGGTAAAACAGTGTACCAAGCAAAGGCTTGTGTTTATGACAGTTATGTAACCTAAAATACGATGTGGTAGTCGTTTAATTGGTCGAACACGCAATGTAAAATGCAAACCAATAGACGTGATAACAATACATATCGTTAAAGTTTGCAATGCCTTAAACGGAAACCACCCAGTGGGACACACCTTCTTATAACTTAAATATTATGAATTTCATACTTCCTGTTTCCGCGGAGAGATGAGAGGATCTTTTCCAAAGAGCCCTGAGGTGGAGGTAAATAGCATGGATGCAACCACTGTGACTTCCACCAGCCAAAACCACACAGGATCTATCAACAATCCCAACACACGGGGTCTATCTCTCTTCTTATCTCAATGCAAGGATGTTTTCCCTCTCTTTTGTGCACACTATTCAAAATAACTGCACTGGAACCATTCTCTCAACGCTGATCTTGATTAAAGAAAAAGGTATTGTCATTGCACAAAAGGCACTCAACGGAAGTTAATAGACCTGACATATTGTGCGAACATTTGTACCAGAGTTACTGGAAATCAGATTTAAAAAAGACCATTCTGCAACAATGCAACTGCTTTTCTCACAGCACAAGGCATTAAAATTAGTGTCTGAGAACTCACTTAGAAAAACAACAGTGGTAATTAGCCATTATGTAAGATTCAGCTCTTAAAACACAGCTAATTGCTTCTAGGAATGCAGATAATACCCCCATTGAATCCAAATGCCAAGAGTACGTGTCTCAAGTCCTATAAAACACTGCATATACATGTTGTGAAACCACTAACAAAAAGTGGTGATTACAACACATATATATCTGCAGGAAAGGTTAGCTCCACCAACGGATATTTTTCAGAATAAGTGCGGTAAACAGCTGCTTCGCTTTATACTTAACCTTGAATGTTCTCGAACAGGAACATGGAGGCTAATGGTGAATGATATGTGGAGAAGGAGGCCGCATATCACTGCTTAAGCACTCTTGCCTAGTGTGCATGGGAATGCCGCTATTAAACGACCTTGAGGGAGCTTCAGTAAAAGGCTTCATTAACCCAATCCATTAACCTCTTCCCTCTCATAAGCTCCATAAAACTGATGCATATATTTGAGCTGAGCTCAGGATTTGCGCATGAATCAGGGTAGCAGCGTGTGGCGTTTACAGGGCTCGGGAGACAAGTGTTTCCAAAAGCCAGACATAGTTAGTGAATCTTCACAAAGATAATCAACAAGATGCAACAATACCAAAGCTATGCCAGATAGAAATCCATTTCTCATTGCTAGAGAAACAAAGAAAAACACCCACTGATTTTCTCAAAAGGCCTGTTTATCAAATTCCACCAGTGCCCGATGAACGGATTGATTTATGTACACAGTTCCTTGGAGATATCTCAGAGTCAGGACTCCTAGGCCGTAAAGTGACCTCTAATGGACGGATTAGGCTAAGTCATTCACTTCAGAGGGCACACAAACATCATTGGAAGTGTATTAGATCTCTTTGGAGCTTAGTATGATCAAATTATTGCATTAGGCCGGTCAACTTATCCAATTAAAGTTGTAAAAAGCATTGGTTATCGCCCAAGCGAGACGGCGGATCCTTGGGGCGTTGGTTAGCGGGAGGCTATCCACCTCCTCATCCACAGAAACAGGCTTGGCCACATACTTCAGCCGAGGATTACAGCCTTTCATCTGGCTCAGACCGCCGGCAGCACACAGGCGTCTTTGAGGCCAGATATGCCTTGTAGTAACATCAGCACGGTCCACATTTTGTAAAGCTGTTTCCCAGCTTCATGCTCCTGTGGTCTTTTTCTCTCGAGTGTACACACACACATTTTTTTTTTCTCTCTTATCCACTCTGCGAACTGTCAATTTTAAAGGGAACACTAAAAGTCACTAAAAGAGCTTTTTAAAAAAGGCATTTTTGAAAGTCTTAAACTTCGGTTGAGACATTGGAATTGAGGAAATTAGTGAAGGGCTTTGTTATTTTATTGGCCAAGGGTAAATGGACAAAATGTTGAGCCAGTAGAGAACAAACTGGTCCATTTTCAATTCAACCAACAAATGAACTTGGGTGTTCAAACTTTTTTCACCAAGGGCCACATACAGAAAAACATACGAAGGGCTGGGCCACTCATAAGTTCAGTTATAAGTTAGCAAAATCAATCAAATGTAGGTAAATTATGCTTGTTATTTGAAAATGCCTTAAGAAAAAAACAGCCTACATCACAGCTCTCCAGAGGGTTTCCTTTATTTTGTTATAAAAGGTGTCAGCAGCTCGTCCCTTAAAACAGAAGCCTCAGATTGCTACATAACAGGCTGTATTTCAAGCATGTTATGTAAATACGTTATTGGGCTTTTTTCTAAATCAACTTAGATTTTTTAGAAAATGTTTCCAACTTGAATTGACTAAATGTATTTGAATATTTTGTTTGTGGGCCATATCTTATTATACCTTTTGAATATGCCGAGGGCCGATTCAGTTGTAGTATTTTGGAAAGCACCCCCGGTTCACACAAAGTAAGTCGTATTACCAATAATCCCTCAGCTGAGCGCACATCTTATCTCCACTCACCATCTTTGCCGACATCGCAGCGCCGTTGCTCTATGAACATGACAAATAGCTTATGGATCAGCAGATGTCGTCGCTAATGTCCTCCCTGCAGCTGCCTGCTCCACACAACCTGTCCTAAACCCCTCTGGATCTCCAGCTGAGTCCCCCCCCCCACCTCCCCACCTCCCCCTCCACACCTCCTGGTCTCTCGGAAACAACATTCTCCTCCCTCCTCAAAAGGTGTGGAAGGAGTCCAGGACAAACACCATCTGCTTGGGGCAAAACATGGCAGGTGAGGCCAGCATGATACTAGCCAGACTTGAACCACCAAAAACAGGGTCAGAAGAAGAGTCAGGGTTACAAATCAAGAGTGGGAATAAAGGTCGAAGCTGAGCGTGAGCGGGGAAAAAAAAATCTAATCTACATTGTTTTAATCCACGGGGAAGATTACACAGTCACGGTGCCTTGACACAGCAGCTTGTCAGAAAGAGGTCACTCCCACCCGTCATGCTTTTTAACTCTGCAGAACATCCATATGTCTCCCACACTTGTCTGCCACTCAGCACACGTCTTTAATAAACTCACATTTTCCATTTAGCCTACAACTGTGTGTTCAGTGTCACCACTTATGATATTGTTAACCTTTAAAAAAAAGACATTTGATGCTGTTTAATGATTGCAAACATGTGCTGAATAACTGGAAACCCCGGGTCAGCGTCCTACTGTACGCTGCATCTAGCGTTGCCACATTTTGGATTTGCGCCATCTGATGTTGACACTGTACCGCTGAGCTTTTGTTTCCGTCTGTCAAGGACAGGGTCACATTGAATAGAGGGAGCAGGAAAAGCCCGGCCAGCATCCCACTGGGGTTTTGTGCTTCATCGAGCAATGATGCTGCAACTGAACGCGAGGGACTGTGTCTGAGTGCGTGTGCGTGTGTGCGTGTGCGTGTGTGTCTGAGTGCGTGTGCGTGTGCGTGCGTGTGCGTGTGCGTGTGCGTGTGTGTGTGTGTGTGTGTGCAAGGGGCTTTAGGATGTCGAGGATCCAGCAGATGCTTTCGACATGCAATCAAAAATGAGCTGGATCTTTGTGTGTATATGTTATCAAAACATCCTTCCATTACTAGACGCTGGTGACCTCTAGGCTGAGGTGGGAAGTAGTGGAGTACAAATACTTTGTTACTGTACTTAAGTACATTTTTCTGGTATCAGTACTTTGCTTTTAGATTTCTACTTGAGTAAAGGATGTGTGTACTTTTGCCATCTCTGCCTCTAGGCTTGCAATTATGTAGGTTTTTTCATGTTAAATATCTTTAAGGCTTAAACACAAGTCTTGTATATCCATTTGACACAACAAGGGTATTTGATATACCTACATCCTTACCAACTCATAAAAGTAGTTCAAAAAATTCATGATCTGTGTACTTCCCCAGTGTGAAACTACTCTGTAATATGTTACAATGGAAGACATGAATGCAGTGGGTCGCTGGGTCATGAAGTAGGGATGCAGAGGACTAGAGGAATTTAAGGGCTTTTCTTTCTCCTACTGACGGGTTGATGGGCCCCATGTTCTGAGGGGTGGAGGGACACATCTATAGCAATCGTGAGATGGTGCTTAATAAGGATAAAGAGGCGTTTCCTGAGCTGCGGTCTATGTTTTAGCTGAACAAAAGCCTTTGTGAAGTCATTTATCACTGTCGACGCTCTGAATTCACCAACACTGGAAAATAAATGAAACAAATCCTGCCTGGTGGTATGTTGTTTCTAGGAAAAATGTGTGCTTCAGAGACATAAGGGGTTTTCAGAAGAACTAGCTGAATATGTGGTGGTTCCGTTTTAATGATGGTTTCATCTCAACTTGTCAAAGAGTCCCGTGGAAGACTGGAGGAAGCCCTGGTGCTCAATGGAAACTAGCATTGTCTTCCTTCTTAGCTCTGCCCTAAGCACTCTCCAGCATGTGATGGGTAAACTTACTTCATACTTGAAGTGAGATTTAAAATGAGGATGGTTTTAAAGTGAGGATCAGATAAGAAGCCAGACAGCTCTAGACAGAAGGGCAAATACAGCTCTCATATGACAGTAAAATACTCTTGGGTCTACAAGGCAGAGGCACTAATTCATGTCATGTCAGAAAAAATACATCAACACAGAGTGAGTGGTGGGAAAAATGGACACTCAAATTAGTTAAAGTGAGAGCAAGTTCATGGACTAAAAGTATTTTGTAGGTCAATCTTTCTAAGTAGCCATCAGGTCACCCTGGGTGTCACCAAAGATGACTCCCCTGTCTTATAAAGAGGGGTGGGGATGACAGATTGGAGGGTCATTCCTTTACACATCACTTCCTTTATTAAGGGGCTGGCCAGGCCTAGTAAATGGCATGGTCAGCGGTCATCCACCCCCCCCCCCCCCCCCCCCCCCCCAAGTCACCCACCCTGAGACCCCTATACCCAAGTGTCCAACCCCCAGCCCTTCTATGCTCACTCAGGGGGAAATTACTTTGAGTACAGCTCCATTGAGGTTTTTACAAAAGAGGGTGAAGTTTAAAAAATGGTCTCTTCTTTCTGTATGGGGGTGCAAAGGCGAGGATGATAGGAGCATGCAGGGGACAAGGTCATTAGATTGGCATCTCCATAAGCTCTTCATTCCCATTGTCCGTGCAAATCTGCACCGAAAGGACCTCCATGAGAAATACCCCCGGTCAACCCCACACTGGGACCAGAGTCTCCTCCTTTGTCTGCCACTTTTTTTAGTGTGTTTCCAACACAAAAAGCATTTCTCAAGAACCGCGTACAAAGCTTGTCTCCAGCTCAAAACCAACAACATTGTTCAGCTGCCTGCGGTTGGGAATGGATTGCAGGCAGCTGCAGATGTCCTTTTCGGCAATAAACATCTGCCCGAAAATCTTAAGAGCCTCTTACCTTCGGACATTACGCCGCTCATCCTCAAGCTGCTTGAGAAGCTCGTCGATGCATTTGTTGGCGTCCATGTATTCCTGCCAAGAAGAGAGGAGAAAAAAGCCAACAGTAAACAATGGAGCTAGTGTGCAAACGCTCAGGTTAATTGGAAACACAGGAAAACACGGTTTTCATCCTAAACATTGATGCTGTGGACTGTAAATATCCACCACTGTTTCATCGATGTCTAAGGAACAGTAGTACTTTTGAAAAAAGGTGTGATTAATCAGTTTAGTCTCTCCTTCTCACTGTGTGTAACTCCAGAAGCACCTCTCGGTAACTTCTGGCTCAGAAGCGAGCCCAGCTGTGTAATGTCAGCTGGGAATAGTCCATGCTCACTAAAACGTGTGCTACTGAGTTACAGCACAGGACGAAATGAGGTAAGGCTAAGAGCAGAATGGAGAAAACAGATGTCAGGTTTTCTTGGCTACGGCCTAATGATTTGCCTCGTAGTGGTCCGACTACAGGAGGGGGGGAAGTGCAACTGTAAGAAATAGGCCACCATACTTCAATCATCTGTGTTTTCAGATATTTGAGGTGCACAGAACACAGCCAGTTGTGACTGTCAGATCGGTGTGGTCTAACTTTCAGACTAATTCATTAGATGTTAGCTTGACAGCTCGTGATGCATCTCCAGGGTAAACGCTTATCTCAGGGGGGCAGATGCTGTGCATTGATTTCTAGACAGTGTGGTCATGTGAGCGAAGAGTGTAATTGAATAATGGGGATTCCCATGAAGAGGTCACCAGGGCAGGAATCTCAGTAAAGAAGGAAATGTAGTGTCTGTGAAATATTTGTTTTTTTTCATGAGGATTCCATAAAACATTCTTTATTGAGCATTTGTTTTTCTTAGCTGCTTTTGTATCCTCATTGTTCTTATGAGTCAGTGGCACAGACAAACACGATCCAATTCTTGTAAATAAAAAAACACCAGGAAATGGAAACACAAACACTGTGTCTGAGGCAACTTTCCTGAAGCCCCCTGTTGTTATTGCATACAAATGAAACATTAGCATGTGCACAAATAATAATAATAATAATAATAATAATAATAATAATAGCAACTTCTGGAATAACAGTATCAAAACAATGCACGTGTCTGGGGAATCGCATTGTGAAGGCAACCAAAACCATCAGTTATATGTATCTGGAAGCCTTTAACACAGCTGAAGAACTTTTAATAATTCGTCTTGGGACAGATTCTGACCTGGCTTTGACCCACCTTCGGGGCCTGACCAGACTTCAAGTTCTCCTGTTCACAGCAAGGGCTTTTATAACCTGTGGCCTTGAGAGTTAACTCACATTAGTCCAGATGTTCTGTAGCTGCTGTTAAATACTGTACAGTTGTTTTGTCTCTCGATAATCGTGCTTAATCTCTGAGTCCACCATTTGAACACCATAACCCTGAGCTCGCCCTCTACACTCCAACACCGTCAGAGAATAACAAAATATTCCGTTTGCCCAAGACCATTGCCGATTTACACATCCATGACGCAGTCACGCAGAGCTACGTTGATGCGGAAGTGGGCGTGGTTAAATCTCAACTGGGTTGGAAAACGATAGAGGCCAGCAGAACATGACAAAATGCCACTAAAGGGCATTCTGGGTGACCATTAGTGAAATCGGGCCGACGCCAAAGCACGACAACAGATCGATGCCTAACAGCGTGGTGCCACATTTTCCGATTCCTATCAAACTTTCCACTGCACAAACATCAACTTTTTTCATTATCTCTTCCATCATTGCCAATGTTAATTTTGACTGTAAACTTTACATGTTTGGAAAGCCACCAATTGCAGTGTTAAATAACAGTGCCCCAAAGCCATCTGCTACTCTCAGAGTGCCACAGCATGCAGCCAGAATGCCACTCACACCCGAGCTGGAAAGCCATTACCGCTGAGCTAAGTTCCCAAAGTTAAATTTACTGTCGGCTCCGAAAGGCAGTTAATCAATAGCAGAAACGACGGCCATGTTCATGTCGCTCTTTTGGAATTGAAAACATCGGATGTGATGAAGCTGGTTGCTTGTATAGACAATCCTAAAACAATTGTGCATGAATTATTAATGACAGCTTATGCTTTATTCCCACCCTGCCATCTCGCCTTGTGTGACTTTTTTCTCAAGAAAATGGTCTGGGGGTAGAACGTGCGTCTCCGAAAGACCATTAGCAACATGATCTCATAATGGCTGCCGCACAAAGGGGGACCTTGTTTGCGAAAGCCCCTATGTCAGGGGAAATATTTACAGGCCACATCAAACGTGAGGTAAAGCTGCCTAAGTCTGTGTTGTCATCGCGTAGACCTCTCCTAATGACAGGGCACTGAAATAATCCTCGCTCCACATGGAGGAATGCAGAGAATGCGGCGTGCTTGTTGTCATGTGAAGTGTGTGTGGGGTCTGTGGATGGGTGTTGTGGGTTTGTTATCCTG
>NW_011368155.1:49255-65438 GCF_000735185.1 Notothenia coriiceps | reverse complement strand
GGGGGGGGGGTTTAAGGCTAAGATTTAATGCATGACTCATGTATGTAATGCCGCGCGTTATATCTTCAGCCAGGCATTATTCCTGACGGTTTTACGGCGTTAGTGAAAGCTGAAGCGTTCCCACGAGGCCCAGGTGCTCACGTGGAGACTGAAAAATACTCTGGATTTACTGACTTGAGACTTTATTTCTCAGAACTAGTGCGCTCGAGCAAAAGCCCAACAGTTCCTGACAGAGGTTAAAATGTCTGTTAGCTCATAAAGGAGTGTGTTATCACCTCCAAAGTATAGTAAATCAGAAGGTGTTCTTTTAGAAAGAGCAAGAAGTAGTGCCTTCACAGAATAAATCTGAAGGAGACTTTGTGGTGACTAAAGTGGTCTGCTGAATCAGTTGACGGTTTAAAAATCTATTTTAAAGGTCTCCTATCATGCAAAATACACTTGTTGATGTCTTCTATACATACATGTGTCCCCCGGTGTGTCAGGGAACTCACAAAGTGTCAGAAAACCCTCTCTCTTTTCGACGTGTTTTGGGAGTAACACCCAGAATCAGCACTTCTCTAACAGGGCTGAAATAGAGGGATATGAGGGATGTCTCAAATGCATGATGTCTTTGGTATTTTGAGCTAAACACATCATAACATTATTTTTAATATATTTGTATATATCTGAGACCCATAATATATACCTAAAAATAGCATGATAGGAGATCTCCAAGTCAATGCAGTTGTTTATTTGCTTTGTCCAACAGCTGCCTATATACACTTTTTGCTTCTAAAACTGTATGTAGAACACCCAAAGCCATTTAGAAGACGACCAGTATTGGACACAATATAGATTTTTGCTGCTCTGATGTGTTGTTGGCTTAGCGAGGTTTAACCTGGCAGGAGATGTGTTTGCTGATGTTCTTCCTCTATGACCGCAGCTTCTCACTGATGTTTATCCGGCCATGTTTACTCATGTGTGTGAGAGCGTTTGATACGCAGGCACTCTGTAGCTGCCGAGGGAAGAGCTTCCCAGCCTCGTGCGCGGCTTGATTCCCATATCCTGTCCCCTCCAACTGCTCATGTGCCTTCATGAAAAATTGAACATATGAGCGCCGTCCCCCAGTGCTTTGGGGGAAAAAAGAAAATACACTTCTGTTGAAAGACACATAAACCAATGGATTACATGTAACGGGATTACGTTATGAGGATGCAAAAAAAAAGGTAGCTGTAATCCCTTACAGATACATCAAAAAAAGACGTAATCAGATTACTTTTCAAAATTGTGGATTACTAATATAGCCCAATAGGGTTTTCGGTAAAAAAACAGAGATGGCAAAAGTACACACATCCTTTACTCAAGTAGAAGTACAGATACTTGTGTTTAAAAATACTCTGGTAAAAGTAGAAGTACTGACTAAACTTCTTTACTCAAGTAAAAGTAAAGAAGTATGGGCTTTGAAATGTACTAAAGTAAAAAGTACCCATAACTACCAACTGTTTTAAAGACTACCTGACCTCCCTTTATATTAATAGAACAATAATCAAGCCGAGTTTTCATTGGTCCCTCTTCTTTAGAGAAGACCAGGAAATGATGGATACAAGGATTGTGTTCAAATCAATAGGCACGCAATGACTAAATAATCACGACACCAAACACAGATTCAAAGTAACGTGTCTGTTTTGAAAATGTAAGAAGTAGAAAGTACAGGTATTTGTGTTCAAAATTTAAGAAGTAAAAGTAAAAAGTGTTCAGAAAAATAAGTAGTGGAGTAAAGTACTGATACCAGAAAAATGTACTTAAGTACAGTAACAAAGTATTTGTACTCCACTACTTCCCACCTCTGGTAATAAAACATCAGCTGCATTATTCATCCGTATGAGGCTGGTTTTTTCACACATTCTTGAAGATTAAGAGGGACAGAAGCACATCCTAGACGAGCGTCTGGTTCTGATATCGGTTTCTTTGGAGTTGACCCGGGAAAAGACGAATAAACGGTAAGCTAGATAACACTGACCTAGTTGAGGTCAAATCCTCGCTGTGATGAGTTTATTCCATCACATTGATGTGTGTGCAGATCAGAGGCTGGCGGTCCAGATAAGACACCTTGCAGTGAGCTCAGGGGATAGGACCCTGCCGAAGAGAAGGTCACGACCTCTGGCCATCTATCCAACCCGTCTCAGTTTACCACAAATACTGCGCATACTGATGACATGCCAGCGTGGCCTCTGGGACTGAAAAACCAACTGAAACCCCCGAGCTGAGGGTCTGACAGAAAGTGGAGCTCCCACGAGTCAGAGGTTATGCCAATAGAATGTAAGATTTCTTTCTGGGGGTATTTTTATGGCACACTAGAGAATGAGTTATGACAGTAACTTTTGGAGGTGTTGGAGATATATCGCATCTGATACGGCTGTTAGTGTTGGCCTCCTGCCAAACCCACAACTTGGGTTTTCACACGGATAATCCCACCATCCAATAGAAAAAAGTATATGTGTACATGCAGGCTTGGGGAGTAACGGATTATATGTAAAGGCAATACGTAATGAGGATATAATAATGTAACTGTATTCCCTTGCAGTTACATTAAAAAATATGTAATCAGATTACAGTCACATCAACAACAAAAACATGGAGATTACTTGCAAGATAAGAGTATTAAAATACATTTTAAAATAAGGATGTATATATTATAGTTAAACGTACTGCTTGATTATTTATTTGTTTAATCTTATTATATTTATTAAACAAAGACACTGTGTTTAATTATTTTATTAAACTAAAATAAGAATTTGTTAACTATACTATTCTGTAAACCTAAATATAAGGACACATTTTTTATCCTAAATATCTTAAAAGTAAAAAATATATTATTGATATATATTTTCTCTTTTATTTATTTGCATTGGATGACCTCAATTTCAAATGCAAACGCAACAGAAGGTAATCAGATTACTTTTTAGATTAGGTAACTAAAAAATTGAATCTGTAACATTTCTTAATCAAAGTCATCTTCCCAACCGTGTGTACGTGGCAAGCAAAGATGTACACACAGCAAGTGTAATCAGCATCAATAAAAACGTTTTCCTGTATTATTCAAAATGGCTGTGATGCTATCGGAGCGAGGTAATGAACTAATCACCATGACTAATGGCCTCTGGTGCAGATTCATAGAAAGTGGCCTGTGCATGTAGCAGGTCTCTGCCTCGGTTCAATTCATTAGTCTTATCAGCATGTTTTGAGGCCCTTCGCTGATGATCCTTCACTCAGAGGTCGTTACTCACATGCCAGAGACCCTGGTGTCATAGTAACAGGCCAACCATCGCTCTCATATCCTCACAGCCCGATAGCTCCGCAGATAGCCCGGCTTTTTATCAGCGGAGAGGGCAGACACTCAGCTTAATACGGGAGATTTTTCAATTTGAAGAGAGATACAGAGATCTGTGTGACTTGGTGTCAGGGATGGATGTCCTGTGTCACAATAATTACAATCAAAAGGGAAATTGTGTGATTAACCACAATCTTCCCCAACGCCTTAAACTAAACCCAACCCTAACTTTAAAAGTTGTAATCCTGGAGATTTCCGCCCTATAGTTGATTTGCTAACACCACAGCGCCACTGATTAAAAACTGATCAGCTGACGTCGTCTTGTTGTAGCTACAGTTACTAATAGCAGTGATAAATACATTGACTTTCCTGCTTCCAAATAAAAAGCCAACTGTTTTTCCAGCTCAAAGAGTGTTTTAGCTGCCTTATCATACGGCATAAATTCAACGTAGTCTATTCACCACAACTGTAGAGAGGAAAAGAGAATGTTTCTGTCAATCAATCCATTTCAGAGACTGAGTATACATCCGATTAAGCTCCTTCCACCTAAGTAAATGAACCGTCACTCCGTGAATAATGCTGAGCTGAGTCACACACTGCTTAATTGTACCCAAAACCTCACAAACTGTAAAGCTGTGCCGCTCACACAGTAGCCTTATTGAGTGGAGGACATTGGTGTAACAAATGCCTCCAGTGAGCAGGATATTCTTCATCTGCCCCAAATGGAGGAGTGTCGGGGAATATGGATTACTGGAGATACAAAAGGGAGCTTGTTCATCATCTTAGGGTGAGTTTTTATCTGATGTTCTTCCTCCAGCAGCACCTACGGCCCAGGCCCAGCCCAAACATCAACACCTCGCCACCGTCAGGAATCCAAATCCCCCGCGGATTATCTTTCCAAACATTAAGATACGTCCAAATAACCCTCCGTCTGTTCGGGCTCCTCCTCTGCGCTTTTGGGTCTGACAGAGTGGGCCATTCATGCCTGTGGGGAACAGTGGCAAAGCTGTTCACTGCGCAACTCTCACAAGGGAGGGTTGAGAAAGTAGCCGAGGAATGAAATACATCAGAGCTGACATCGCTATTCGATCACTTCCACAGAGTGACCTGTGTGGAGGAGCGGGGAAACCTCTGCCTGTTTGGAGTCTTTAAAGGTCTCCTAGTATACTGTTTTTCATCAATATATTATAGTTCTCAGTTATATACAAAACATGTCTCTGAAGTGTTTGGCTCGAAACACCAAACAGATCATTGCGGCATTACCCATAATCCCCTCTGTTTCAGCCCTGGTTCAAAAGTGCTGATTCTGGGTCTGTTACTTTAGATGAACATAACACTCCCCACGCCCCTCTGAGAGATATTTGGTTAAAAAGAACACAATGGTGCTCTAGGAGAAGATTCAGGTGAAAAGGTGGGCGGGTGTTACCTTGGTTGGTGATTGGCTAATGGTTACACAACCGAAAAAACATTATGACATCACAAAGTGGCCAAAATCTGATCAGCTCATTTTCAGACAGGTTTTTATATAAAGGGATCTGGACAAAAAGTAGAGCCAATCTTTTTTCCTATTCGACACTAATAGGGGAGCAGATAGAAGTACAACTAGGTCAATTGAACATAGTATGTAATCTTATTAAAAATTGTCCACATACTCACGAAGATTACTAAAAGCTTCGACGTGTAGGCACAGGCAGAAGAAGTCTGACAGTCTCCTCCACACTACACACAAAAAATACTCCGCATGACTCGGAAGATCACAGACACTAACAGATACACAGACCTACTCCTACTGTGAGACGTTTTCTAACATAAGCTGGGGAGTCCCTGATAACAGACGCCACACGTCACCATGGTTGGTAACGGAACACACACCAGTGATTCCCGATTAACACCTAACACGCCTTGGAAGCACCGTCGGTTCGACCCGATAGCTCGGTGCCGTGATCGTAGGTAGACGGTAATTGTCTCAGCTCCTGAGGACATACCAAAGAGTGGACGTCTCATTCCGACCTCGTATGTTCGCTCAACTACAGATAAAATACACTTAAACAGAATCCCTAATATGTAAAAAAGGTCCTTTCACGATATTGTCACTCTATATAACGTTCAAGTGGATAAAGTACACAAACCCAAGAAAACAAAAAAAGAACAGTAGATATAAGTCCAAACATGAACCTGCGATAGAATCAAACATCACGTTAAGAGACCACTCTAAAAGCACTGAAATAGGCGAAGAGCCAGGAAAGACAGAGTAAGAAATATCCCAAATATTCTTAGTACCACAAGTTTGGACTCAGCCTCAATCTACCCGTCAATATATTATCACTGGTATGGGGGGAAGGTTCTAGATAATAAAAAAGATGACGGAACGCACCGAGATGAGGTCGTAACTCCGCTTGTCACTGGTGCCTTTCGTTACGGATTGTAGAGAAGTCCTAAATGAACAACATCGAGATTTACCTGGAGAATACACGAGATAACTTACACACTTACTCAACTAAACTCACTCTTCGAGAGAGTTTACAGAACGGTAAAATAAAAGGTCATGATACTGAATATCAGTCCAGACAAGTACACAACTAGTCCTATTACCGCGGCAAGAACTGCAACGCTAGTGTCTGCTTTTATCAAGGGTAGCTATTTTGGCAACAAACTTCAACCGTACCCGTGCTGCATATCTAACCATATGGCGTCACAGCGCCCAGGATCATTGCCGCTCCTCTTCATTCCCAAATTCTGTAAAAACTGGCAGACCGGACTCTAACCAAGGAAGCTGTCTTCAGTTCAACCCACTAAAAAAGAAGGTATCCCAAAGAACCTATATTATAAAGACTTTTCTATTCACAAGGACATCGAACCTTGTTGTGTCAACTCTCTTCCTCATCGTCTCTAGTCGCAAAAAACCAAGATTGCTGTAATTCTATCACATGCTACGTCCCTGTCTACCGCGCGAGAGTGACTCACTCACTAAGACCTCTCAAATCGCCACAGACTGTTGCTTACAACACATTAGTCACACGACTTATGCCTATGTCTTCAACAGCTCGGGCAAAATGCAGTAATGTGGGTTTGTGCATTTGTGAGGGGCGATTCAAACAACGGGACTAAGACAAACTATACACTTCATGTCGACGACGATGGAAACGTTCGATCAATATATCTCGTTATGCGAATATGCTAACGCATAGTTATAAACTTATACTTAGAA
Organism: Notothenia coriiceps; assembly: GCF_000735185.1. Classification (NCBI taxonomy): domain Eukaryota; kingdom Metazoa; phylum Chordata; class Actinopteri; order Perciformes; family Nototheniidae; genus Notothenia; species Notothenia coriiceps. The sequence goes on along the minus strand of NW_011368155.1, from coordinate 58,920 downwards.
TATCAACCGCACTGCAACTCAGTCATAACTGGACGCCATCAACATAGCAAATATCCGTAACCTTGCAAATTGTAATAACGAAGACCGCTGATCTAAAGACATAGCTTTTAACTAGTTTTCATCCCATCTGTACACCTATACAATACTCTAAGCCAAAGTCTTGTTTAGCCAGTCTAAGGTAAAAGAAGAATTCATACGCAAAGTTGGTGTCTGAATTATAAAGGCTACGATAAACATGGTTTAGGATCCACCACTACATTTCAAAACGCGTCAACGAAAATGGACTTCCTATAAGGCCTATCCTCCATGAGGCAAACATACATGGCGCTAGTGACCCCAAAGAGATAAATACAATGGTCTTACAAATTAATGCAAAAGTCAAGGGACACAAACTACAATTGAAACCCCGCGCAACCTATAAACCAACAATAATATGTAGACCGCTATTAACAGATGTAACCAATTAACACCTATTAAATAATTGACATCATTTCGATATATCAGTCTTATTTAATTCGCTTTTCCTCCAGAGAGGTATTCATCCATTTACGAAGACTCCCTGCTAAACAGGGTAACCAAGTACACCAAGCGTATCACACACTTACTTATTTAAACCATCAAAAATAAACAGGCGCACATAAGAGTTCCTATAACTCGGCAAGGGTGACAAAAATTAGTTTACTTTCCTATACTAAAAATCCACACACCCGACCGGATTTATCTCTATGTAATACCTGGATATCTCCTACCAGGTCAACGGTCCCGGTACTAATGTACATCCAGATAAACTGTACTATTAGCTGATACACTGGATCTTCCCCCTTGAATTACGTCTTACGAAGACAGGCAAGTGTAGTAAATGTCCACCATAAATTACAGTCCTGTACATAACACTACTCAAAGAATAAACCGCGCTATCCAGACATCAACGAACTTCCATTCACTCGAAAGTCACCTATCTCCTCGCAGACTATCCCTCGCTTCCATATCCAAACATGGTGGCGGTCACGGCGGCGTGCTCTGATGCAAGTTAAGTCGGGTTACCTCCCGAGCGGAACCACGTCCACCTCTTTAGCACGAAGCTCTCCCAACGCGATCATTCTTTACACAGGCTCTCGCCATATAGTCCGATTTTCCGCCCCGGAGAGGTCTATCTCTCTCCAATCGACCTCCACCTTCGTTTATTAACTTCGCTTAATACCATAGTCATACAACTAATAACCAATATCTCGTATCCGATCACTGATAACTACTTCTCTTCCTTAAGTTCAGAACGTTACGTCTAGTAAAAGGAGCATTCTCTTAACAAGATGTAAGCACATAGCGCTTTAATATAGTTTCTCCACGTCTTTTTCAGAGTCCTATACTTAGGTTATTAAGTTAAGTGTTTGTATAATCAAGCCACTTCACATCTCACAAGACAATCCATACGTCCAGCAAAATTACTACTATTCAATTAAACATTAAAACGCTAAGATCCATATCTGGTCAAAAACACGATGACGACAAAGGTTAACACACAAGCCCCGGAAGGCTTTCAAGAGGTGTGTCTACAGTTTACACAGATCAGCCTCAGCACTGCTCTCATTCTATATATAGTTCAGGTAGACTACAAGATAAGAAGAAACGGCAAAGGACCTACTCCGAATTTGTCTCTTGTCACGACTACAGTTTAAGAAAAAAGGATACGATGGGTAGACCTTCTATAATAATATACTATCATACCCTTGCAGATTTTATTTCTGAGGTGAACTCACTATTGTTCCTAAGATCACGGTAATTGACACATTTATGTCAACACACACCAACCGGTCTTAAGTATAATATAAATAATTAAAGGAAGGAGATTCGGACGCTACACGAGAATGAACTAATTTAAAGAGAAGGAAAAGGTGACATCGACATTAACGAAAGTTATCAGCTTACTACTCCCCAGACACAATACTTACCTAAAATTACGTACAGTACTAATAAACACTGAGGGTCAGAGTGAGAGTCATACGCTGCCACACTACCGCATAACAAAGTGATAAATGTGGCCTTATACACCTCCAACGTCGGGTTGTAGATGAACATAGATAAAATAACAACAAGGACCCTATGGACAACTTTATCATATATCTCCCTATAAATATTGATCAATAAAAGGACCACTACGAAATCACCTAAGAGATATATGTCCCTCTCAGCGAAAAAATAATTGTAAAAATAGTACGTTACCCATCAACTAACGCTGACAAATAGTAGTCTTTACAAATTCTCATTAAGTACGGATAGTCCCACCGAGAACTACAGAAGTTAGTATTCGACTAATTCTTAAACCGATAGCCAGTTATATATCACTGTTTAAATATATGGTATTCCATTTACCATAGCTGACTTTAGCAAGAGTAATAAACCACTAAATCGCATATCGCATAATATCTGACGTAGACTAGTAAACTAAACACCATACAACAGTTACACAAACATAAACCCAATCTAAGTCTTGTAACAAAAAAATGCTCCAGTATGTGTACAACGGAGGTATAACTAGTCAACACGGTGTAAATGGTTAAACTAAGGAGATTAATCGTCCGACTGTTAAAACAAAAACATGCTGACTGAGAATACTTACCTTAAGTCATGAACGCCGACTAAAACTAACAACACTATACTACTTTCCAATACACATGCCAAAGCGTAAACACTACACCAAAAAAAATCCCAAAAGAAACTAGAACGCAAAACCAATCACCAACCACAAATACAAAACAATTATATAAATTAACTTACTTCCACTGCCTACACTTCCTTCCCCTCGTCCAACAACACCTTCTAATGTTTAAACAAAAATAGTTTCGTTAGATTCTAATTTCGAGTCACTTGTATACGTTTTTTTCTTCACAAGTCTAAAAACTGTCCCATATGTAACTATCCACCTCTAACCACCTATATGTTTCCGCTCGTCAAGTCATCGGACACCCCGGATACACAGTCGACAGTGTCCGCGTGAGGAGTGTCCCTCCCAACTCCTCACGGCTCCTAATTTATGTAAGCCTAGACAGTATGCTTGATTGCTAGTGCAGGTGTCTCACATGTACGCACTCCTCGCCATTGTGGAGACGGACAACCTAGACATTCCAGTCCGGCTATAGAGACAATCGTGTTCACATTGTTAAGCGTGTAATATATGTGTCAGAGAGTCTCACGAGCGGGTTTGTCACGTCGGGAATACGTGTTCGGGGGACAAAGGACAGTTCACGACTGCCGATGACGTACTTGGTATTGGCGAGGCGGGCTGGGTGTCACGAAAACCTTCTACGAGGCTTAATCCTTGTTCGCCACCTACGTCGCAGGAACACGCTATCTTATTACGTAATGTCTGGGCTTGTGTAACTACTGAGTGGCTCAGAGGTTTACTACACGAGTAAAGCTGTCCAAAAAAATTCCAGCAGTAATAAGAACAAGTTGATTGTAGGTAATCATTCTACTTATCAATTTCGACTATTAAGGGACATAGGAGGAGGACCTCAGGGAAATAAGCATGAAGATAGACCACAAGTCGTAAATAATGTTATAACATTACCACCTAGACTTGTTCGTGAAACCGACATCGTGTGCCTATCTGCCAAAAACTATACCCGATACCTGATTTGTGCAGTAAGATTTTCAGTATTTACACTGTAAAAGGGACATGCTAACTACCAAGGTAGCGTGCGGGCGGCGCGAAGAGGTAAGAGGATGGCAGGATCTCCGTGTCGTTGTTACGTTTGAGACTGTCACATTACGACGAGAGTCCTCGTCTGTTACGTGGCGAAACGAGGCGCGACCGATAAGCTGTAAGACGGGCCGTCGACCGAGCTCAGTTATTTATAACGGACACCGCATTGTCTTCTTTCTCGACACTACGCGGCTCGGACGTCGATTAGCGTCGTCGGCCCTTCACCATAGATCCCCGTTATGAGTCAGGTTCACATGGACCTTTCCCTCCTATCACCGCCTCGCTTTACTTATTCTGGTGGCCGAACCTTCAGTGGTCTAACGACGACTTATCAGAAACTTCACCGACAAGCACCAAAATAGGCGTGCCTACTGTCGGCAAAAAGTGAGTTAATTCAGTCGCAGTGGCTATGTTCTCACAGAAAAAGGTTTACACAAGATGTTAGCGTGTTTGGTCACTCGACATAAATTTGCAGACGATAATTCGTTTCTGTATGTGCTACTGTGTAATCGTATGTCTCTACCGTGGCAACGTGTACGAAATTGAGTGATTCACGTCTTCATGTGGAGCTGGATGGAGGCGAGAGATTTTTATCACTACTTGCATTGACTAGTCTAAATGACAGTTCTCATATAACCTTATACACCTTACCGAAACTGCGGGGCCAGACAGTCTTTGCAGCGATTGCTTCGTTACGCGCTTCACATAACGTAATTGATTATCGAACAAAAGTACGTTCGTAGCGACTGGGAGCTAGAGTGACATGACATCTCTCAACACATTTATTTTCCATACTCTAAATATCTTACCTAGCTAACAACATGGGCGTTCACCTGCTCGTAACTGAGGATGACAGCTTATTAGGAACTACGCCTATCAAACCTTGTACTATACCGGCAAATTAGCGTCGTTGAATCGACAATAAGTGACATACTCAAGTTAATTTTCGTCCTGGTTCTTAATCGTGAAGAGATTGTCCCGACTTATCCCCATACTCGTAACACGATATTACGTATGACCACCAAAACTCGTTTCGTCTAGCATATCCTGTACAAACTCATATAAGACCAAGATAGTCTCTGGCATATAGCGGTGTTTAGCGTCTAACTATCCTCTAGTTGTGTAACAGCACTACAGCACAACTAGGTTTGCGCAACCCTTTAGACGTTTTCCCTTCCTGGTACCGTACCTCCACCAACAAACTAACACGCCGAACCGACTGTACAGATCTTGCATCTACCACAACAAGTGTCCCCCTATCACCCGAAGACACACGTCCCACAGCTTCTGCCGCTGTGTGGGAGCGCTCGGTGTGACATCACTCTCGTGAGCGTATAGTAGTTCATGCTCAGGGAAAGTGTCCTTAATTCGTATAATATGACTTAACTCATCTATAGGAGACTCACATAGGTAAGGCGAATAGACGTGAAAGTGTCAACCGGAAACGACGGATAGAGCGGGGAAGAGCAATGTAAACAATGCATTGATACAACAAGTAGAGTACGTAAACGGCTGCAAAACATGTCGGTGGCCCACCGTACACCTTGTAATCTTTTTGATTCTGACTCCGCTCTTACATCGCGTTGACTACGCATCGAAATGGTATTCCATTAGGAGACCACAGTACATGAATACTGCTGAACAATGATGATGAAGGACTGAAAACTTCGTGCCCTATGGAATGAAAGATGAGAATGTAACTTGTGTTACGTTCTGCTAACCTTCAACGTTTATTATCAGCAGATTTTACATGACATTGTGGTCTCTAATCAATTCATTTATCACGTTTCATAAACAAGGGCGTGAAGGGGGTGGAGACGCAAAATAGATTCACAGGGTGTTAATGTGGGTCACTCGCCATTGTTTTGAGACGCATTCGTCTACGCTACTATGTCTCGTATGGCGTGACATCTGCCCTTCTCGCTCTATACGTCGTTTCGCGTTGCACAAAATCACGTCCATTCGACTTACCTAGGAGGAACTCCCGAAAAAATGAGTTAGGTATTATACGGATTAAAGGGCACTTCCCTGAGCATGAACTACTTAGTAGAGAGGCTCACGAGGGTATGTCACACCGAGCGACTCCCACGCCGCGGACAGAAAGTTTTCGGACCGTATTTGTCTTCGGGTTAAAGGGGGGACACTTGGTTGGTGTATTAGACAATCATAGTGGTTCGGGACAGTGAAAGGTTGAGAGTGAGAGGGGACGAGAAACCAGAGGCAAGGGAAACCAAGTCCCGAGTGACCACAAACCTAAGGTTAGTGACTGTAGTAGCTGTTTCACAATTTCTAGAGGAAGTACGATAAACTCCGTATATAATGCCCAGAGACTATACTATTGTATTATATAGTTTTGTACAGATACTACAGAAAACGAGTTTATGGTTGTCTAGTACGTACGAAAATTCTGTACGGAGTATGGGGAGATAAAGTCGGGGACAATCTCTTCACGATTAAGAACCAGGCATCGAAAAAATTAACTTAAGATGTCACTATGTCGAATTTACGACGACGCTAATTTGCTGGTATAGTACAAGGTTTGGTGTAGTTCCCTAATAAAGACTTTCTGTCCATACCTCGAGTTACGAAGCAGAGAACGCGCCAAATGGTGTTCCACCAAGGAAGATATAGGACGAAAAAATGTGTATGAGAGAGGTCATGTCCAATCGAGACTCTCAATCGCTACGCAAACGATTACATATTGTTTCTGGTATAATAAGGTTTTGTGAAGCGCGTAACAAAGCCTATCGCTGCAAAGACTGTCCCGGCACCCCGCATTTCGGTCGGGTGTAAAGGTTATATTGTAGTATAGCCGAACGTTAGACCTAGTCGGAGGGCAACATGGGGAATAAAAATCTCTAACCCATGCCTCTTTTCTCTCTCCCAAAACAAAAAGATGTGGAAATCACTCAAGGGACTGTGTGGCCCATGTGTATAATACACATATTTTCTGTAGCTTTCATGTAAAACGTATTATCCTCTGGGAAATTCTATAACAACTACACAACCTACGCTAAATTTTTATGACGTAAATTTCACGGACACTTTAATTTGACCTACTCCTCCTAAATAGAAGAAAAGTTAAGACGTACAGAAAGGGCGAGAACAACGGAGAGCCTAGAAAAGGGAGGGATGTCCGGTGGAGAGATAAAAGGAGACGAGGACACCTCGGTCCGGGTCCAAAGGAAGTAAGACAGTAGCGGTGAGAGGGAGGGAAAGGTTCATGGTTGGACTGACTTATAACCGGGGATCTATCTATTATTTATTTTGGGCGTTGAGGTCCGACGAACATTTAGACCCGTCCCCGCGTGGCGCGCAGAAGAGAGGGGACATGCGAGGGGGCAAAGGAGCTAAAGAGGTAGGACAGACCTTGTAGGACTGGTCGCGTCTGTACTCACCACATAAACAAAAATAGGATTCTCGTCGTAAGGTCCCGACGAGGAGGGAGTACAAACAAAAACGTTTACATCTCCGATTCTCGGTTTCTCCTCCCATCCTCTTACATCTTTGTTTCCTTTCCGTACTATAGTTTACACCTTTTTTATTGATAGACCACATGTACACTTTCAATTACCTTGTAAAAATACCGGAAAAATATTACTTTGTACCCTTAGTTTAGTTTCATCAAGAATAAGTAGTATACGAGTTATAGTGTTTTGTGCAAATAGGTCACCCGAAATTGTCTAATTGTTTTGTTTCTACGTAACATTTCTATTATTGTTAATGTTCTTTTAACATTTTACGAACTTATTATGTCTATTTTACTATGCTTATTGTACATCCTGAGTCCTCCTCCTTGTGTCCCATTAGATTAGGTCGAATTGATAATTAGTACTTGATTAATTNNNNCTGGTTTGTCCCTTATACCCTAACTGCCATGAGACAACTCAAAATCAAGTTTCCAAAATCCGACACTGAGGTGGTCTTAACGCACCGGCAGATGACAGAGCTGACAAGGTGTGTTTCCCGCAGCGAGACGCTACAATACTAATTGTGGGCTCATCATGTTGATTCGGCCACAACAGAAAAAAGAAAAACAAACTCTCGCTCTCTCCAGAGGGGCAGGTCAGCCAAAAAGGCCAAACGGGCCGTTGCCCGGGCAACATTAGCCCGTACCTGTGCACGTCCCTGGGTCCGTGCGCAAAGCATTGTGGGGATTTGAAGGACGCGAAGTCTACCCATGTGCAGCCTCGAAATTATCCCCAAACCAAGGACGTGGCCTCGGTGGAATTCCAAGTATGCTTGACATTGGAACAGTCCTTCGGTGGCACTCGATGACGTAGCATCCTTAAAATATTGGCTTGGAAGCCAGTTTCCTCGAGATTGAGAAACGGCCAGTCAGTATTAACAGTGCATGGCGAGGGTTCATCGACTGAAAGGAAAGCAATGGGATGTTTTCATTTGATTTTGGAATATTGAATAAGAAATACAAATAAAATAAGGTCAGAGGCAAACGCAGCTTCATGATATTACATATCAGCACCACAGAAATGCAAACGACAGAAGATAAAAGCTACTATTTGGCTATAAACAAACTACATGACGGTCACATGACTTTACCGCTAAGCTAACGGTGGCTAATGTTTGGCGTGATGACGTTTGTTTGTCTCTTTTAGCCATAACTGCTGTCTTTAAGAATCACAGAAGCTTCAGACAGTCACCAGTGAATGAAGTATTTAAAAAAAACGTCAACATCCCCTCAGCTTGTGACCTTATTTTGAGAATTCAACCAAATAAAAAACATTGCTTTTGAGACGAAGGAGCTTCAGGTCTTTGTCCTGCATCGATCTCTAAACAGACTTATTGAAATGAACCTTCCTTACAGTAGAGCTTCATTCAGGCAGGGTATCTTTCAGTCTGCAGCTCATTAAAGCAGGATCTGAACTCCAGGAAGTCTCTGTTGCCTCCCGAGGGTTTTGGTTAGCGGGTTTTGTCCACAGGTCGTTCAGCAGCATCATGTTTCTGTGTGTGTGTGTGTGTCACCAGGCAGGGAGACCCATCTGCTGCCACTCTGGGGGATAAGGAGGAGGATTTATGGCACACGGCTTCTCAAAAACTTGGATGTGACTCAGAAAAGATGGTCCTGACACCGCCGGCGTGCCCGTGAGGATTCATAATCAGCACCTTGTACCACATATTTCACTGCTCGTGCTCCAGGACTGACTTTTCAGGTCCTCCGTCACATCCCAAATACACACTTTTTCATTTTTCTTATTTAAATCTGTACTCTATGACTTCGCAATGGATTAGCAATTATTTATTTGCAGCAATTTTCATCCTGTGCTATAATTAATACGGTTCTAACCTGTTTTTGGTCCAAATCATTGATATGCTAATCACTGGTATTATTACTTTTATTATCTATAGGCAAGTTAGTTTCCTGCTATCTTTAAGGCTTGTTTCTGAACTTGGCAGGTACAGACATATCCTTTATGGTCCTGCTTCCTTTGCAGCTTGTGTTTTTTTTAAAATAAAAAAACGATGTTCCTACACTGTACCATTCCTCGCAAAAAAACAGACCCCAGGCTTAAAAAAAAAAAGCATGTTTATGGTAAACAGATCTGTTGCTTCACCTCTCTTCCTATACTTCCAGTTCAGTCAGACAACTCACCTGTTTCTTAATATGTTTATTAGAAGCAGCTTATAGTTTGAGTTTGGCGTCTAGGCTCGGGCCTCATCACTCCACAGATTTACAAAGAACATTGAGTGATGATTAGATAACTATCCCCCGAGCCTACAGGTGGAAGCTGGGGTGGATGCTGGGGTGGAAGCTGGGGTGGAAGCTGGGGAGGAAGCTGGGGTGGAAGCTGGGATGAAAGCTGGGATGGAAGCTGGGGTGGAAGCGGGTGGAAGCTGGGGAGGAAGCTGGGGTGGAAGCTGGGATGAAAGCTGGGATGGAAGCTGGGGTGGAAGCGGGGGTGGAAGCTGGGGTGGAAGCTGGGTTGGAAGCTGGGGTGGGGGG
>NW_011368155.1:44387-49215 GCF_000735185.1 Notothenia coriiceps | reverse complement strand
GTGTGGTGGCCCTTGGGCAGGTCGTCGAGGAAGGCTGGGGTGGGAAGCGGGGGTGGAAGCGGGGTGGAAGGCTGGGGTGGGAGCGGGGTGGAAGGCTGGGGTGGAAGGCGTGGTGTGGAAGGCTGGGGTGGAAGCAGGGGTGGAAGCGGGTGGAAGCTGGGGTGGAAGCTGGGGTGGAAGCGGGGGTGGAAGCTGGGGTGGAAGCTGGGGTGGAAGCTGGGGTGGTGGGGGGGCAGGCGAGCAGGCGAGCAGCAGCAACATGAAACACAGCAGCAGCAGCAGCAAAGCGAGGCACAGGCAGAAAGACCTGGCAGCTTAAATAGAGCGGCATGTTTAGGAGAATGTGTTTGCTCGGTTGTAAGAGGGACGAGGTGCGTCTCGAGTTGACTGCCTGAACTAGCTCGCAGGCTTCGCCCCATTTAGCGAAAAAAGACGAGAAACTAAAGCCAACAGGACAAACTGAGGTTATATAAATAAAAAGTTTAAATGCTTAGAGCACATGCTTATCCCCACAGAGAGGCTTCTTCTCCTCCTTACACTGCTTTCACAGTCTAACAGTGCATCTATTTGACAAGCAGATGTGCTGCTATCTCTGCAGAAAACACTCCAGTCCTTTTTTGCGATATCCTGCTAAATATTTCAGGAATTAGGCTCATGTTTCACAGCATAGCAGGATTTGATTTATGTCAAAATGACACATGGAAACTAACGGTGGTTTAATTCTCAGACCTGCAAAATGATACGTTTTCACCACAGTTTTTTATTGAAGAATAACCGTATATAATGTTGTAGATATGCTCGACCATTACCAACGTTTATTAGCCATAAAAGCTCTGTTCTGTGTCCATATGTGCGTGGAACATCGTGTACCGTAGACATCCTGATTTTGATCAAATCTCAATGATAACCACCATTTTGTAAATGCCAAATAGCTGCATATACATTTGTGAAGTCCTCAGGTTGTTGTGGCTGCAGAAAAGAGACTACCTTCTCCCTTAAGATTTGGGGGATATTTTCTGCCTTTTATTTGATGGACACAGGAAAAGCCGGTGACTTGTATGACATGCAATAAATGCCCAAGGCTAAACTCGGACTAACATCCACCTGGACACGAGATAAATCGGCTTTTCTTGGAGGTGCAGGACAAAAGATGGGCTTCACATAGACTTATTCTGCACCCCATGGGGCTCAGTTAGGCTTCTGGAAAGCCACATGTTTTTTGACCGGTAATTCTGTGCTTTTAAAAATAAATGTATTCCCATGTACGAGTTGTTCCAGAAGTTTGGGCAAATGTTTGGTTAAAAGTGACGAGTAAGACTTCACACAAACAGTGAGGGAACTTTTGATGTCCTTGATGAAACTTTGAGCTGAAATGGCTTTCCTAACAGCTCTCTGTAGTCTATCCACAGGCTGAAAAAGCCCCTCCTTTTGATATAATGTCAATTTTCCACGAATAATAGATGCTTTCTGCTTTCACGACACAGGAACGCCTTCAAAATGCTCCCATAACTGCTGGTAATTGCACTAAAATCATTGCACTAGTGGCATACTAATACATACAGATGAGAGGCCATTAAAAGTTTGGATCAAATTGATTAAAGTGTCGTAAAATAATATGTGTTTCCTCGCTGCTTCATCACTGTTTTCCTCAGAGTTTGTCCAACAAAATTGCCTATATAGTGACTATTATATATTCTGTATAATGTGACGTTGAATAACAAAGAGTGTCTGAGTGCAGAGGAGTGTGTTGTTTGGCTGTTTTCTGAACGAGCGTTGAAGTGTGCTTTGGAGAACGTGAAACGCCGCTCTTTAGAAACTGGCATTTAAAAGAGATTAGTCCGTGTGTCACTGCGGAGGAAGCGTAGCACCAGAGGAACACGGACGGTGCTTTGGTCAGTGAGTGAATGCACGAGGATGTAATTGATGAGAAGGTTAACCACTGCTTGAGATGTTCCCTATCAGCTGTAGGAGGCCATTGTGGTGTGAGTTGGTTGAACCTTTGTTGAGAAAGATTGATACAATTCGCTGCAATCACTAAATGAACCTTGTTTTGTCAGCTACTTTGATCCAAATCAAGAATAAAGATAACTTCCACTCGAACGTTAAAGGAAACAGTCGAAAATGTTAGATTAAACTTCGATAATCAAATAAAAACATCATTAAAACACCCAAAACTATGACTAAATACACCGTGTTGAGGATGGTTAGGTGGTAAACAGCAGCATCGTGCACCAGGATAACAAAATCTATATTTGATCTTGTATAATCTTGTTTTTGCGTGTGAATGGATTTCACCTCAATAAGCAGCGTAACGTGTCTTCTTTAGGCAAGTGTATTTCTATAGCTCCTTTCAACACAAGGCAATTCAAGGTGCTTTACAAAAATGAAAGACATTCAGACAAAGGCCTTTAAAATCAGTCATTAAAAAGAAAGAAAAGAAACATTAAAAGACTTTCAAAGATTTCCCCAAAACTAAGAAAACACCCACAGTCGTACCTAGTACCCACTATAAAATAGTCGTACCTTGTATCCTACTATGAAGCTCACAATAGTTTTAGTAAAACTAATAAAATGTACCCTTGAACTATAAGATCCTTTAGTTTTTTCCCAAACTAATAAAACTGGCCTCTAGTTTGACCCACAAACCATTTGAAAGTACTTTAGCTAAGTTCACCTGTCTTTCTAGGACCTTTTTGGTACCAGGGGTTTGAAACCAAAACGGTGCCTGTATTGACGTTCTCTCCTGTGTCGGTGAAATATCACTCGACACCAGCTTGAGAATCAATCAGGTAATAAAAAGTACATGAATTAAAAAAAAAAAAAGCTCTCATTCGTTGTCTTTTTTGTAATTGATTCAGTTTGCTTGTTGGATGGATTAGGGAAANGAGTGTGTGTGTGTGTGTGTGTGTGTGTGTGTGTATTCCTTAACCTGTGCTCAGCTCTCCATCTTTGTAGCAAGAGCCTGTAACATCTACCCGCTCTCGTTCCTCCTGAACCTGGGACGCACCACCAAGATCCCGCGCTCCTTCCAGCACTTCATGATGTTTGCAGGTACAGCTCTTGATAATACATATTGAACAATCTGTCTGACCACACCTCTTGCTGCTAACTTGATGAATGTTGGGTGATAATATTGCTGCTCTTAAACCTCCACACATTCCACTATCTTGTAACTCATCCATTGCTTCGCTAATGCTGTTATTCTCTGTGAACTTACGGTATATTTCTAGTCAGAGATCGCTGATTTCTTCCTTCATCTCCGTCATTAGTTCGTCTTTAAATGTGCATTTCTGCGTTATCCTGTTGCTCCAGTGTCCCTGTTTGCTCTTCCTAGTATTCGCTAGATCTTGCCTTTGTTGATTTTCCCGTTCTTCGATAGATTCCTCCACTCATAGCTTACTTTTTTACTGTCGAGTAGTTGGACTTTGCGGGTTTATTTGAACCGATCCGAGACTTAAATATCTCATTCACACCAACGGGACTCCGGTTCAAGCTCCGTGCTAGAGCTTTTCAGGTTCAGAACCGGTTCTTCGGTTTAGCTCCGGCTCTTTTCAGACTGCCCAGAGTCCGACTGGTGCTGCGTCATTGCGTCATCGTTTGCGTCATCGTTTGCGTCATGACGTAACCGTTTGCGTGCCTGCTTCATAAAGCCAAACAAGCTTCCTCTGTACCTCTTCAGAAGACCAGATTCCCAGTAGGTAGCTGGTCTCTTCAGTGGACCACTGCTGCTTGGTAAGTTTCTCCATCGTTGTGTACAAACTGGATAAAACAGGCTTTTTGTTGTTGTTCAGGAGTTGATCCCGCCCCTGCCCCCGCCTCGACGTAAGCCTGACGTATGTGGTGCTTTTGCTCTTGCCGGACAATTTTTTGGTGCTCGAAATGAACCGGATTCCGGAGCTAAGAGGCTGCTCCACTGCGGTGTGAACAGGAAAAAACGGTGCTTTTCAAGCTCCAGCTCCGAACCGGCCCTGAAACACTGTTGGTTTGAATGAGGTATATGTTAACTAGTGCCCGCTCACTCCACCTTCATACCGGAAGTCTATGGAAAAACAACTCAATTATTATATTTTCTTCACTGCCTGCATCTCATGGCCTTAGTATCTAGATGGAAGATGATTGAGTTGGTGTTTGTGTGTGCAAAATATCTAAAAACCTTTTTGATTTAATCAATATTGTCATTTCCTAAGATTTGATAAAGGAAACTCACTGCAGGCTCTTTTTCTATTTTTGTATGTGTATTTTGGAGAGGACTAAATACAGCATCTCTTTATAGTTGCAGTGGTTGAAGCTCTGGATGCTTTGATGATGCAGGAATAGAGGATGTGAAGTGATGTGGGGTACAGGATGCTGCTCGCCTGACCCACTTTACCTCTTACATAAGACGGGTGCTTTGTAAAAAAAGCCCTTGTCTTGCTATTTTAAAAAGCTTCCCCACCTCCACCACCTCCCCCAGCTGTTTCTCGTACCAGTCAAGGATTTGCCTTGAGAATAATATTGACTTTGAGTATCATGTCTCTACCAGCTAGTCTGTGATCAGCTGGTCAATGATAGTGATAGTGGGAACAGTTCAGATCAGATTACATTTTGAAATGTAGCTGATTACAAGCAGGTGTTACTAACAACCTAAAAACATTATATAGTGTTTGTTGTAAAGGATCAGATGTTATCTCTTCTAGGGATGCATATCGTTGACTTTTTTACAATACCGATACCACTGAACGATACCGATACTCAACCGATACATATCGTGATACTTTGAAAATGTATCATCCCACAATTACTCCCATGAAGCGCTTTACGATATAGTTAACATGTCAAATGAATATTA
>NW_011368155.1:41955-44358 GCF_000735185.1 Notothenia coriiceps | reverse complement strand
TTGGACTGTTAGTTCTGAACAAACAATGAAAAATACATAAACCGATTATGGAATATCTTTGATAACACCCGCCATCAGGTGTGCCGCGTGAATAGCACATCTTGTCAATGCAAACAGACCGTTATAGCTCCGTTATAATTAATGTTAAACCTGAGATTCGACTAGAGAACAAATAAATAATAGAATAATGGTCATGAGATCTCGGCATTGCACAAACAAACAAATCTCATCTTTAAAATCAACATTTGCCTTCACTGGTGAGAGAAAACAAATCCCATCACAGTTCATTTGTGGGACGTTTCATCCACCGATTGATAAAAGACCTAAGGGCACTAAAGGTACCATTTATTGGAGCTAAACGAGCACAAATAGACACTTTTTAATTCCCGACTCGAAGTGGCTTTAAGAATTGCAAGTATTTGAATAACACTCACAATAAAAAGCCCTCATATTTGGCTAGCTCATTTTCATTTTTTTAAGAAACAAATAAGATAAGAAACCTCAATTTCCACGCCCTTAACTGACATCTCCCCGGTGAGATTTTAACTTCTCGTACTCGGTTGCATGTCATCACACCTCTTTTAACTCTCATCTTTCTTGACACACACATCTGAGGAAGCGATAAAATCATTTCCACACTGATCTAGCGGATAGAGAGGGAGAATATCTGTTCACTGCAGCGGCTTGTCGTTGTAAATGAATGATGAACAAGAAGCGTCTGCTCCACCCACTCAGACAGAAGCTTGACCCTCTGATTAGCTTCATGCACAAACCTCCGTAAAACACACCTCAGAAAACACACCACCCACTTTTATCTATTCAACACACACCCTATCCTAATGCATTATTTATACCCCGGCTGTAAAGGTCAGTGGCGATGACGTTAACGTCTCTGAATGGGGATATCAAAAAGGTGATTATATGGAAGGGAAGCCTGCGTGCGAGCCGTGAATGTTAATCCTGATATTGGCTTCCTGGGATACTGAAAGCCACGCAGGCATCCTCCGAGTACCTCCCCCTGCAGTGGCATTCATTTTGTTTATTGCAAAAAGGCAAACAGTTTGGAATAAAATCTCCTCCTTGACCCGTGTTTGCATCATCGCGGCCTCTCGGCTCTTTGTGGTTTCCTGCTGTTGTGAGTTGCCGAGCCAAAGGTGATGCAGTTTGCTGAGAGTCATGGCCGACCACAGAGTAATGGACAGTCTGCAGCCGTCACTCAGGTGGAACCACAGACTGCAGAACAACTCTTCAGAGTCTGATGTAATGTCAACACTAGAACATGCTTACCATAATCTTCTGTGTCAGCAGCATGCAACATTTGCTAATACCTGAAAATGATTTGTTTAGTAAGGCAAGTTTATTTCTATAGCACCTTTCAACACAAGGCAATTCAAGGTGCTTTACAAAAATGAAAGACATTCAGACAAAGGCATTTAAAAACAGTCATTAAAAAGAAAAGAAAAGAAAAATTAAAAGACTGTCAAAGATTTCCCCGAAACTAAGAAAACACCCACAGTCGTACCTAGTACCCACTATAAAATAGTTGTACCTTGTATCATACTATAAAGCTCGCAATAGTAAAACTAAGAAAATGTATCCTATAGTCCAGTGGTTCAATCTGGGGGGCGCCAAAGATCCCAGGGGGGGCGCCAGGCCTCAGATGATTTGAGGCCAAATATCATATTTAGACTTTCTTTTTTTTTTTTTTTTACATATAATTGTAAAGCTATCCATGATTGTCACTAAAAGCCTTGTCTCCACATTACAATCAAATATACAAAATAATTGATTAATTAATTTGAATTAAAATTCAAGTTAGTAGCTATCAAAGGCATAAAAAGGCAGAAATGTATAATTCTTTCTTTTATAGCCAGTTTTGAATCTCCCGGTTCCAAATAATCAAAAGGCTTTTTTGATTTCCTAGAAATATCCAAGCCTTCTCGTTCTCGGGGGGGTTACTGAAGGACAAACCTTCAACGCGGGGGGGGGGGGACGTTGGTCGCCATTAATTTCAACATTTTCCAGAGTTTTTACGATGTTGATGGCAGCTGTAAAATTACAACCTTACACTATCAACAAAATCCACACAACAATTTCAAATAAACACAACTGAAACTAACACAAACTGGAGTCTAATAAGTAAAACCTAAGGGCGACAATACTCAATTACAAATACACAGAACAAAACACCAAAAAGTGGTAATCCACAATTACAAACATGTGTACGACATAACAACGGCTACACATACAACACATAAAGGTAAAACAAAAATGTTTTACCTCCTTGGTAGACTAAGCACTAACAAATAACACAAGTTATAAAATGACAACACAACTGATCTGAAAATCTTTAACCGATAGGTCTTTTCCGGAACAACACATTAAATACCATACATCAATTTA
>NW_011368155.1:41690-41910 GCF_000735185.1 Notothenia coriiceps | reverse complement strand
CCGGTTGAATCGAACCCTGGTGCGTTTAGCCGCTTGGTGTGGTTCATTTGGGTCGGTGTGAACACAGTCCGAGACCCCTTAAACAACCGGACTCTGGTCCGCTAAAAGAGGTGGTCTCGGAACGCTTGCTTGCGAACTCTGGAGCGGTTCATCGCTGGTGGGAACGCAGTCCGCACCAAAACATAGGAAGCGAGTCACAAGAACGCGGATATCTTCAAAA
>NW_011368155.1:34894-41056 GCF_000735185.1 Notothenia coriiceps | reverse complement strand
TTGTTTCCACTCGTGCCGTCCTTTAATTTCTTTATACAGCGGGAATCCAAATGAATGAATCCTGAGTCCAATAACCATCAAAGTCACTCCAATAGTTAATACTTAATTACGCTTTCACACTCCTTTAACAAAATACTTCACATTCATCCAGTTTGTGACGGTAGTTGTAGCATTTTTGAGACTTTTACACTTTAATTACCGCAACTTCCAACAGGAGTCATTTGGGGGGGCTCTTGCTCTCGAACTATAAGATCCTTTAGTTTTTCGGAAACTAATAAAACTGGCCTCTAGTTTGACCCACAAACCATTTAAAAGTACTTTAGCTAAGTTCACCTGTGTCTTTCTAGGACTTTCTTGGTACCAGGGGTTTGAAACCAAAACGGTGCCTGTATTGACGTTCTCTCCTGTGTCGGTGAAATATCACTCGACACCAGGTTGAGAATCAATCAGGTAATAAAAAGTACTTGAATAACCATGTGAGTTTAACTACTTTTGTTGGGTCATTCATATCGTCTCATGAATACTTGTTATTCTTGTCAATTTCAGACCATTTCATGCCACTTAAGAGTGCACGATATTGTTGTTTGTTGTGTTTGTGTAACCAATAGGCAGTAGCCATTAGAGGAACTTCCACACCCACATGTTGGAAGTCACTTAGTCACGCATTGGGTTTCTTTCTCCTCTCCTGTAGCATGTCTGTCTCTCAATTAAAAGAGGGAACGTGTGAGGAAGTTCCTACTGTTCAATCATAGCTGCGCCAATTAAAATGATGAGTCATCGTGCACTGCTGACGCCATCACCTTTACGGAAACAGCTGATGTCATCTGAACTGAGTGTCTACTGGGCTGAATGAGGACACCATTGATCGACCAAATGACCTCACGTCACGGCCAGGGGGACGGCAGATTCTGCTGCTTATGTACACGTTACTCTGGCAGGCTGCCACTCTGTATATTTGGAGGTTATTTTATAGCTGATGATACTGGAAAGAGAAGTTGAAATAACCCTCATTCAGGAATTGCTTTTCAGTCCAAATATGGTATTTTCATTTCCTTTTTGCTTCATTACTCCGTGCAATATTTCAAAAGACAAGCGGTTTCTGTTCCTCCGTTGGGAAAAGGCAGTGCGTACTGCAGAGAGAGCATCATAATCTCGTTGACAGTGATTGCATTTTGCAGCTGACTGATTCAACCTTATTGATTTCCTCTTCCTTCTCCCTCCAGACCTCCTCAATGGAGCCCAGGAGAAGTGCGAGCTGCCGCCTATGGAGGGTTTCCCACACTGCGAGGGCAAGGTCACGGTGAGTCAAACAGCCTCTCCACCTCTCTCTGTGTCTGTTTTCATACCAGCAATTGCTTTTATTTAATATCCTGTAACGATTCTTGTGTTGTGTCACGTTTTTAGTTTGTGTGTCTGGTAGTGGGTGTTTTGCTGTTCTCCTTGTCATGTGTTCCTCTCTGTGTATTGTCTGGTCCTTCTCCCTGTGTTACCTGTCTGTCGTTAGTTTCCCTGGTGTGTCTAATTTCCTGATTGTTTTCACCCCTTGTGTGTCTCCTGTGCTCATCAGCGTCAGCCCCGCCCCTGATTGTGCCCACCTGTGTCTTATCATGTGTTTAAATTCCCCTGTCTCCCAGTGTTCTTATTTTTTTGTCATCTCAACCTGAGATTCAATAGTGATTTTTTTTTTTTTTTCATCCTGCCTGTTTTTGGAAAAATAAAGTATCTTACCAATACTTTACCTCTGTCTCCCGGGTCGTGCAATTGGGTTCTACATCCTAAGTGCCTGAGTTCTTAACATATACATAAAGATAGCGGGGAAAAAGGAGCATTCTCTACTTAACATTTCTACTAAATAAACAGAAAAGATGGCCCACACTTTGTTGAAACACCTCGAGTAAAACTATAGTTTATTTGACGAATATTAAACGTCAGGGAAATCGGTTCCTAGCAAAGCACACACACACACACACACACACACACACACACACACACACACACACACAGACAGACACACAGACACAAAGACAGACGGACACAGGTACACACACACACGATCTCAATCCAATGTTTATTCTATGTGTGTGTTTGTCTCCCTGGAGCTGATGGGGCCCTATCATACACACCATCTGCTCAGCCAGTACCAATCCTCCACTTACACTGCCAGCATTTCCAACTGGGCGCCATGTGATGCCAAAGCCTGCAACACACACACACACACACACACACAGGATGGCTTTCAGTAGCTAAGGGGAGCATCACTAAACAGTTTGCAGTTTTACGAGCAGCGTCTGGTTAGCAACATCTTACAAATCCATTCTCTCATGTTAAAGAGGTTGCTGTTTAATCAAATGTAGTACAACCTTCACGCCATCCAAGCGACTTAAACCCGTGTGTGTGTGTGTGTGTGTGTGTGTGTGTGTGTGTGTGTGTGTGTGTGTGTGTGTGTGTGTGTGTGTGTGTGTGTGTGTGTGTGTGTGTGTGTGTGTGTGTGTGTGTGTGTGTGTGTGTGGACCTCCCTGAGGGTACTGTAAGTCAGCATGCATGATGAACTCCAGCATCTGAACGAAGTAGGATCTTTCTGTTAGGGATCAAATCAGAAGAGGGGAGGAGATGTGTCCGAATACTGCAGCGTCTTCCCCCTCTGCCCTTTTGTTTTTCTTGGTGGATTTATTAAATATGCAGCTTCTTTCATCTTCGTCAAGAATTCTTCACATTGATTATTTCCACACATGAAAGCTCAACATCCCTCTTTCTCTGTTGGCCGTGGAGCAGCTCCACTGGATGTCTTGCACATGTATTGGTTTGAAAGGGGAAATAGTTTCTTATGTTCAAACCAAATATTTTCCGTTTGATAACAGAAATTGAAGTAAAGAAATTCCCTAACCCCGAGGCACAAAAACACCCCGACTATTCCACAGAGAAAGAAACAATTGATGGATGCAACTGTGCGTTATGTATTCGCTCAGCATCACTTCCTGCCCCCACGCGCCGGTGAATTACAGCATCAACCGGACTTCCTTCTGCATCCATTATTAGGCCGACAGACGCTCCTAATGACGGTGGTTTGGCTGTCATTGTGAGTTACTTAACAGCCGCTGATAAGATACATTTGACTGCTGTTGACTCTCAGTGGGCCCGTTGGTTTTACTGATTTTACAGTGAGTGATTTGGGAGGGAAATGCTTTCAAATAACATCTTCTCTTTTGCTCTTTTCAGTGGATGAAGGACATGTGGCGCTCTGACTCCTGCTATGGAAACTATGGCGTTGACGGATCCACCTGCTCTTACTTCATCTACCTGAGCGAGGTGAGGTGTGTGTGTGTGTGTGTGTGTGTGTGTGTGTGTGTGTGTGTGTGTGTGTGTGTGTGTGTGTGTGTGTGTGTGTGAGCATATTTACCATACTTGTGGGGACCTAAATCTGTTTACACAGTCACGTGTGGGGACTCGCTTCCCTTATGGGGACAAATTGGAGGTCCCCATGAGGGTAATCATTCATTTTAGGGTGAAGACTTAGTTAGGTGTGTGTGTGTGTGTGTGTTCCATTTTACCACAGGGACCTCTCAATATGCACTCCTTACAAACAAAATTCTCATGACTGTAACAATTATCCTTTTTTAATTTGATCGTCAAAATATGGACTTTCAATGTGTCTTGTTGACGTAAGATGTAAAGTTATTGCAAGGGAGGAATAGTCTAGTCAGCCAATCAAATGTAATGCAAAATATTTGAAGTATTTTCATAAAATCTGCAAAAGAAAATGCTTAAAAAAGCAAAACACAGACAAGAGAAATGAAAAACCATGAACAACCAGAAAACTCAAAGGACTGGGCTATATTTCATATTCTTCTTTCCCATGCGAACCAAAATCGTTGTGACCTTGAATAACTTGAATAACGTGGATCCTTACAAAAAGGTCACAGCAATCGACTGTAAATGGTCAAAGCTATACTTTTTCCTGAATCCGCTGGCCACTGCCGCCTCATGCAAATGTCACTCACATAACAGGAGATCGGGTTTTAGGAACAAACTACTTTATACAAATGACTGTTTGCAAGAAGGCCGATGTCAGTCAGAAGTGTTTTTAATATGTTTGCATGGATTCGTGTAACACAGAGGAAGCCTTAATCCTTCAGTATTCTCTCCTAGACTGCACCACTACTACTGCAGCTACATCGGGAACATTTGCATTTTAACACTTAAATTATTCAGCTCCTGCTTCTGCAAGTCATAGTGACTGAATTACAGGTACTGGCGCCGAGTAAGCTTCAATATGTGAGGAGAAAAAAGGGAGAAGTTACGACATTCCTGACGGCACCCAAAGAACGATCAGGGAAGAAATGAAGCGCTAAATATAAGAGCAAACGAGGGAGAGGTGAAGGGGGTTTCATGTTTTAATGAGAGCAAATTAGAATGTGTTGAAAAGGGAAGTGTGTGAGAAAGAGAAGATGAATCAGTGGGAAGGAGGTGAGTTTTAAAAGGGATGAGTTTTTAGCCTCTAAGGGAAGACGTGGAAGGACTTAGTCTCAAAAACAGCCTGGCGATATAGATTATTTACGAACATATAGAAGCTTGTGTTCCTTCAAGGGACACTTTGAGACTTTCAATTTTGCATAAACAGCCAGATTTCCTATCACTTAGTTGTTAATTCAAATTAAAGTCAGTCATTCATGCCTGAAACTAAACTTCTGATAGCACTGAGATTCACTCTGAAGCTGGTTCCTGTTTTACACTCAGATCTAGATAAGCTCTCCATATTTCATAGCGATTCATTCATCACCATTTCTGTTTGATTTTACTTCTTCTGATTGGAAGAAATGTCCATGTTAAGAAGCTGTTTCAAGTGAGAATCCAGGTTGTTCCTGGGCTAATAGCCGGACATTTTATTGGATGAAAAGTAAGGTTTCCCTGGTGGTGGATTTTATCTCTGAAAAGGTCAGCAGCGCGTTATGAATATTGCATATGAGCCGAGGGCTTTACAGTGGATATAGATGGACAACAGCAGAGTCCATGGGAGACGGAGAGGGAGAGGGAGAGAGAGAGAGAGGGAGAGAGAGAGAGAGAGAGAGGGAGGGAGAAAGAGAGAGAGAGAGAGAGAGGGAGAGAGAGAGAGAGAGAGAGAGAGAGAGAGAGAGAGAGAGAGAGAGAGACACACACACACACACACACACACACAGACAGACACAACACACAGACACAACACACAGACACAACACACAGACACAACACACAGACAGACAGACACAGAGACACAGAGACACAGACAGATGGTCTACAGCCCTCAGCCTCCAATCCTGGGCATGCGATCACACGGTTGCGATGACAACTTGCATGCATTTCCATTTTTAAATCTGCTGTGATCGGNTACCCACTATAAAATAGTCGTACCTTGTATCCTACTATAAAGCTCACAATAGTTTTGGTAAAACTAAGAAAATGTACCCTATAGTCCACCCTCGAACTATAAGATCCTTAAAGCCCCTGTCACACTGTCCCGAAATTGCCACCCAATGGACACACGAATATGGAATTGTGAATTTCGCACGAACATGGCTCCGAACCACACACGAAGGCAACATTTACATTACATTTAAGACATACAACTGCAACGACAGTAACACAAACAATTATGTTAAAGTGTTATGATACTGTACTGATATTTTCAGACTTTGTTCTTTACTTTCTCCGTCTTTATATGTAGAATATATTAAGTTTTCTCCGTCATGTGGTTTCCATAGCAACAACAACTTCCTCGCCTTGAAAATAATATATTATATCCTTTTTAGTTTCACAGAACACAAATTGGGTTATTTACATAATATGTTTACATGATTTTGTTGTGCAATAAAACAACCAGATGGACACACGATAAAGGAAATGTTCAAATTCGGCTCTGATCGTAGCAACATCGGGACATTCGTGAGGGCATCTTAAGCCATCTTTGGCATGCCAAAGATTTTGCCACCGCTCCCGAAGTTGCTGCCGGAGCCTGAGAAATTCCGCCGGCGGTTATACGATGGCTTAAGATGCCCTCACGAATGCCTTACCAAGGGCAAAATGGACACACGAAGTCAACACGAAAATGAACCTTCACAAGGTCCTTCGGCAATGCTTTGTGATGCCAAAGATGTTGCCACCGCTCCCGAAGTTGCTGCCGGAGCCTGA
>NW_011368155.1:26295-33327 GCF_000735185.1 Notothenia coriiceps | reverse complement strand
TCCTTTCCTTGTTTCCTCTCCTCTCATTGTGTCCATATCCAGATTATCCTTTTCTCCTCTCCTCGATTTGTTTCCTCTCCTTCCTTTCCTTGTTTCCTCTCCTCTCATTGTGTCCATATCCAGATTATCCTTTTCTCACCTTTTCTCCTCTCCTCGATTTGTTTCCTTTCCTTATTTCCTTGTTTCCCCTCCTCTCATTGTTTCTATATCCAAATGACTTCTCTTTTCCTTGTTTCCTCTCCTCTCATTGTTTCTATATCCAAATGACTTCTCCTTTCCTTGTTTCCTCTCCTCTCATTGTTTTTATATCCAAATGACTTCTCCTTTCCTTGTTTCCCCTCCTCTCATTGTTTCTATATCCAAATGACTTCTCCTTTCCTTGTTTCCTTTTCTCACCTTTTCTCCTCTCCTCCATTTGTTTCTTCACCTTATTTATCTTTCCTCTTAGTTTCCCTCTCTTCTTCCTTTCCTTGTTTCCTCTCCTCTCATTGTTTTCATATCCAAATGACTTCTCCTTTCCTTGTTTCCTCTCCTCTCATTGTGTCCATATCCAGATTATCCTTTTCTCCTCTCCTCGATTTGTTTCCTTTCCTTATTTCCTCTCCTTCCTTTCCTTGTTTCCTCTCCTCTCATTGTTTCTATATCCAAATGATTTCCTTTCTCTCCTTCCTGTCCTGCAGTATTTATTGTTCTGTTACCATAAACACAACGCCTTGTCCTAACAGTTTTTCCTCTAAGGATTTAGATGAAGTTTTTTAATCCCTTTTTCCCGGGAGAGATCTCCGACATAAGCTCATTTGTTTGTGCCGTCAATAAATAATTTCCTCGGCAGATGTCCCTGGTAGTTTATAGTGGTTATAACCACACAGAGAGGCGGACAAACGGTGCGACATATTAAACTTTCACCATTCCTTCCTGCACCCATTCCTCTATGAACCACCTCTGCAGATTTACGGCGGTGAGGTCTCGGTTCAGGCCGTTTGGATAAACATGGTGTCCTTGAGCAGAAGCTCTTAGTCATATTGCTGCAGCTCTTCTAGAAGGGTCTCCCTCCAAGAAATCTGCCTTGAGTCATTTGGAAAATGCCCGAGTCAATATTGCAATATTAAATTAGATTAGACACATTTTTAAAGATCCCCCGGCAGCCGAAGAAAGAAGCCTAAAAGCACGCAACAGGATAACAAATTGAACATCATTACAGTATTTTTTAGATTAGATTAGATGTACAGCTTTAATATTATCTAGTGTCCAGATGAGGCAACACCCTGTACACGAGCAGCTCATATTACTGTTGGCAACCTCCCACTTGAAATGTTCTTTTAGTCAAGTCTGTAAAGTTCTTACCAAATCATCTGAGGGGAATTTCTTGTTTGTTTTTAACTTGTGATGTGTCATTTAGTACTTTGAGCTGATTGTATGTTGTATGAAAAGTGCTATATAAATATTATCATATATGTAAATATGATGTATATATATTTATCTGTGTGCAGGCGGAGGTGCGGACCAGTTTCGAGGAGCTTTACCGCGTCATGTCTGCGCGCGAGGACTTTCGCTGGATGATGCTGAGGATCAAACGCATGGCCGATCCGTGGGTCAGCGCCATTCGCTCGTTGGCCAGCAAGCAGAACCTGGTCCCGCGCCGCAGGAAGAAGGTGGGCATCGAAACACCGGAGAAATCAAGGGGGGTCTGCTCCCAGTCAGGAGAAAAGGGAGGAAGTGACCTCCCAGGCGGTGTTTGTGAGCTTGGGTGCATTGGAGGTTTAATTAAATGGTCACACATCGTTAGTTTGAACTCTCAGGTGACTTTGGATTCATGGTTTTTAGGGTAGAACTTCAGTCCAAATGCATTAGTCATATTTAAATAAGCTCCACATGCAACAAGGAGAAGAATACATACATACAACATAGCTTAAACTTGGTTGTAGCTGCTGCTAAGTATACATCTTTGGTATCTTAGCTCTCCCTCCTTCTTCTTAATCTATTCAGCAGTCTATCAATAATTAAGTGCTCTTCCCTCCAGATAATTTCAAAGCCAGTTCTTTATTTCAGCCGCTAATATCTTTTGGCTATTAATCCGCACATATTAACCCTTCCCTGGTGCGCCGTGGGACTGTGGCTATAGTCAAGCTGTCAACAATGAAAAATGCGCCGGTCACTTCAAACAAAGTCTGCTATTACTTCCTACTCCTGCAGCGGAACATTGTGTTCCCCTTAGCTACTGAAAGCCATCCTGTGTGTGTGTGTGTGTGTGTGTGTGTGTGTGTGTGTGTGTGTGTGTGTGTGTGTGTGTGTGTGTGATGTATTTGTTTTCTCAGCATGTGCACCTGACACAGGGACAGATGGGAACTGCTTTCCCTACTAAGATAAACATGTTTTTTTAAATCGAAACCAGTTGGGTGTGATTTATTATTCAAAAGGCAGTTTTTTTTAGGTATTCTCAACTGGTTTTTTCTACATTTATCTGTGAAGGAATGGCACATTCAACACCCTTATCTTTAACTGTAACCTTAGCTCTTGTAGATAGCTTATGTTGCATTAGCCTTGACTAGACCGTGTATTTCCTCTTATCAAGTATGCTCTATTCTTATCATGTGTTTCCATGGAGTATTCCAGCAATAATCAACATAAGGACAGACTGTTTATTCATACAGAGAAAAGGGAAGTGGAAAACCTACGTCAAGATATATTACACCTCATTAACTAACTGTGATGACAATTTCCTTGCTCCTCGGTCAACAGTCAAAGGTGTTATCGTCATATGCTCAAAGCTACAGTGGAGAAATGGAAATGAAAATCTTCTGACCTGAGCTCCTCCAACAATGCAACATATATAATGAAATAGAAAATAAAAAATAGTGCAAAAAGTCAATATACATGTCAATAGAATATGATATGTACAAGAACAGAATTTGAAGTACATTAAGACGTTGATATCTATTTATATATATTAGTATATATATATATTTTAAGTATATTGCAAGATGACAACATGAAGGTTTATCGGGGAATTTCTAACGTCACTCATTTTCCTTTCCCTACTTGTCCTCAGGTCCTGGTTCATTTGGGTCTGCTGACCAAGGAGTCGGGCTTCAAAATTGCCGAAAACGCGTTCAGCGGAGGCCCGTTGGGGGAGCTGGTGCAGTGGAGCGACCTGATCACCACGCTGTATCTTCTGGGACACGACGTCCGCATCTCCGCCTCTCTGGCCGAGCTCAAAGAGTCAGTACATCTGGGATATTCCTGGAGTTAATACTGCATGCAGGGGATAATCATTCTCTCATGTTCGCCCTACACAAAGGTCCTAACACGTGACGTCAATGGAGTACTCTTTTCAACCAGCAATAATAATAATAATAGCGATTGTTGTGAGTCCAGATGTACGTCTGCACTGCACATGCTTTAGTTCAGATCAGTGTTTCCCACATAATTTGATTCTATTTGTGGGGGCAGCACGTTCTTGTTACTCTGTGTTTCGTTACTAATGAGTGAAACACACCGGAGTTGAGGATCCGTGGGGTTTATTCTCCCAAAATATAATTTACAATTCAGGCATTTAGCAGACTCCTTATTCCAAAGAGACTTTCAATGACCATTACAGGGACATTCTCCCTGGAGTAACCGAGGGCTAAATGCCTTGCTCAAGGGCACACTAGTAGTGGTGTTCCAGGCAGGATTTGAACTCGCAGCCTTCCGATCATCAGCCCACCTCACTATCCATTAGACCACCAAAAAAAAAAAAATATTGCTTTTTTTTATGAGATCCATTTGCGGCGGACGATATTTCATTTTGGCNCGCAGCCTTCCGATCATCAGCCCACCCCACTATCCATTAGACCACCAAAACAAAAAAAGATTTAATTTTTTTTTATGAGATCCATTTGCGGCGGACGATATTTCATTTTGGCAAACCCGCCACAAATAAATCAATTTATGGGAAACACTGCAGATATCAAACGCTCTGAGGGCACATGTACTTCAGGTGAGCCACTTCAGTATCAAATAAGATGCAAATAATAAGAAAAAGAAGGCACTATGGTCTTGGGATTGCTTTTTCTGAATGCATTGTTTAAGTGTCTATAAAGTCTATACCATTCAAGTGTCTTCCCCATCTTTACAACCAGAGGGGAAGACGAATAAAGAGCTTGCTGTCACTCTACAATCCCCCGTCTTTTGGTTACCAGCTGCAGAATATAAAAAGTTGAATTGAATGTCAATCTTTTGTCCCCAGTATTATGCGAAAGGTCATGGGGAACAAGTCCAGCTGCCCGACCCAGGGTGATAAGGTGGTGGAGCTGATCTACATCGACATCGTGGGCCTCACGCAGTTTAAGAAGACACTGGGGCCGTCCTGGGTGCATTACCAGTGAGTACATCTGCAAAAACACACCTGCTTCGGACACTCAAATGTATAAAGTTGAACATTTCTGTTTGAAAATGTCTAAAAAAGACTAGGCGGATACCATATTTATTTATTTTTTTTGTACATTTTGACAATAAATGGACCTTTTTAGCGAATTAACACTTAAAAAATACATATTGTGTCAATCAAACCCCGCCCTTCACCTGTTGCTAGGCAAGCTTAGTCACTTTTAATCTCCTCCACAATGACATCCAGCTCAACCAGTTTTCTGCAGGTGACTGTTTCGCAACTCCGAGACAGTTTAATATCCTGCTCCGCAAAGCCCTTTCCATTATCTCCTAAATTAATTCAGTAATTTGTACAGTTCCCTAACCTTGTGCTGCCGCTGCCAGCTGTGGTTTAAAAGCTTCCCTCACGTGTTCAAAGGGCACCGGGTTGAGTCTTGTCTGGCTCTCGCTGAGACAATGAGTCTATTTTCTGCTCAGGCATTACCGCAATGTCCCAAAAGGCCGCTGCAGCGTGTGTTGTTTGCAACGAGTCTATTCTCCTCGTCTTGATTGCTCCGCTGAGGACCAAAGTCTCGCCGGTTTGTTTTGAAAAAGCTCTCATCAGCTGACAGGAAAAGCGACAGGACAATAAGTCTGGAAACCCTAATGGCTGATTCGCCCCGTCTCGTCACCAGGTTTTGTTTGTCCGCGACAGAACACCTTCAACTGGTGCCCGGAGGAAATTGATTCAGCCTCAGCGGGATGTAACGTCCAGCTGGGCTTTCTGCATTATTTCTCCAAAGCATTATCGAAAGCTTACAGTATGTCAAACGTAATGTGACTGGTTTGTAAAGGAGAATGTAGATGTGTAAGCTTATCAGTTTCCCAGCATCGCCTTATAAGGGTCTTTCACTCTCCTGTTAGTAAGTCAAATACTTTATGCCCTGCGAATCCCTTTATGAAGACCTCGAGAGAAAGATATCTAATGCACTGAGAACGACAGATTTGGTTGCTTTTCACGCCAGCAAACAATATGAATAAACTGTCACAATTATTCCCTTTCATCTGGTTCATTCTTTCAGTTTAGGAACAGGGCATTTAAGGCCCATTTGGGATGAATGTTTTTCGCCCGGTTTTACAGTGCTGTAACGCCGTGTTTTTGGTGAAATGAAAATTCGCCGGGCTGTTGTTTTCTGGGTATAAGCTCGAGGCAATGTGGCCCGACTGTCATTTAATCCTTTCATCCGATAACTGCATTAACCCTTCTGTTATCCTTGGGGTCAATTTGACCCCATTCAATGTTTAACGTATCTAATAAAATGGTTCACATTATTTGTTTTGCTTAGTATTTCATGACTTTTCCTCATTTAGTGAGGACTAATGGGTAAAAATAAAATGAACATGAAGATCTTTTTGAAATGTCCTGTACGCACTTTGCACGCATCGGTGTTCCTTGGGGTCAAATTGACCTGGCTGTTTTAGTAGTATAAAACATATACAAATGTCGAAATGTTTCACACATTTCTGTTGATTGTGTAGGATGATATTGAGGTGACTATTACATGCAAATGTATCATTGTAAAAAAAACAACCCTCTGCTTTAGTTATTGGTCCATTGGTCAACATCAAAACATTTTATTTCAATCAGTGAGATTTTATGGTGATTTATATATTTTTCGATATTCACATAATAGGAATTCTAGATGTATAAAGCAGAGTCCTGCACGGGTCTGATTTTCAAGACCCGCTCCCGCCCCGCACCCGCGACGTGCAATACCGAACCCGCCCCGCTACCCGCACATATTGCCAATTAGTTCCGCAACCCGACCCGACCCGCCGGCACAAGATCCGCAACCCGACCCGAACCCGCATATATATAAGCAGTGAAAACGTGCAATTATTAACACACGCAGTTGCATATTTCTCTCAAAAAGCCTGGGATGTTGGTTATTTTCTGCATCTAGGATGACACCAAAAGCCTCCCAGATGTTGGATTTCTCTCCTGAGGAAGAGTTATTGAAAATGCTGTATTCTCCGCTATAGAGAGCTTCACCTCAGCCAATCAGAATGTGGCGCGCTCAGCAGCAGATTGATGCGCTGCAGAGGTTATGATTATGCTCGGTCCCGCGGGGGAGAGGCCTGAGGATTTAAACATTAAACTAAATTATTATTATTTAAATATATTTATTATGCAACACCCGCGACCCGACCCGCATCATCTTCGTTTTACCCAGAACCGAACCCGGAAAAAAGCGTTTGAAAAAATACCACCCGCGAATCACCTTTTTCGCGGGTACCCGACCCGATGCAGGACTCTGACACAGATATTATGGACATGAATTCAACCAGACTTGGCTCCTATCCATTTCCTCCACTTTCATCTCAGTTTTAAGGGGTTTACATAATCCAATCAAGCATTTCTAAAACCACCACTCTTCTCTCCTAATTGGCCCAGATAGCTGCACCACATCGCCTCCAACGCTCAGGAGCCGTATGCTAATTCCACTCCTTAATAATCTTCTTCTCTGCAGTATCTCACCCTGCCGTCTCCCCTCTGACAGCCAAGCCCACTAATCCGGCTCGAGGACGGCTTGTTAAAACCCACTGGGTTTTATATGTGAAGAAATGTTTTGATTTTAGGGGGAAGACTCCAATCCATCTCATGTCTGTACTGTACATATGAAA
>NW_011368155.1:15554-21308 GCF_000735185.1 Notothenia coriiceps | reverse complement strand
CTAAGAACAGAGGGTCTAAGGACAGAGGGTCTAAGAACAGAGGGTCTAAGGACAGAGGGCCTAAGGACAGAGGGCCTAAGAACAGAGGGCCTAAGGACAGAGGGTCTAAGGACAGAGGGTCTAAGAACAGAGGGTCTAAGGACAGAGGGCCTACGGACAGAGGGCCTACGGACAGAGGGCCTAAGGACAGAGGGTCTAAGGACAGAGGGTCTAAGGACAGAGGGCCTAAGGACAGAGGGCCTAAGGACAGAGGGCCTAAGGACAGAGGGCCTAAGGACAGAGGGCCTAAGGACAGAGGGTGTCGTATTGTCATACTGATATTCTGTACAAACTGTGAAGTCCACTGAGACAAACTTAACATTTGTGATATTGGGCTGTATGAATAAACATTGATTGATTGATTGATTGATTGATTGATTGATTGATTGATTGATTGACAGATTAGCTCTGAATGTTGGGCTGTTATTTAGACTGAAACGAGGGTTTTCATTAATATCGATCTCTAATGAAAACACGTGTTGGTTGCAGCCGTAGCTTGAGGAAATCCTCCGACGGTTGCTGATAACTGAGATGTAATTCTGATGGCAGAGAGTAGGGATGGTCCCAGGCAGCGCTAACACTCGTGAAGCAAAGAAACTGTGCAAACAGGACAGCCTGTTAATTACTGCTCGGCCCTCTTGATGCATTTGGCAACAGATGCCTCCTCTCCCACTAGAGCCGCCACTCAAAATGTCACTCGGCTTGCCACAGCTTCATTTGCTATTAGCTAACAAACTGCAGCGTTGACGGCGGAGCAGCTGCTTTCTCGCTTTTGAAAGTTGCCGTGTGAAGAAGAGTGTGTTCCCTCTGTTAGACCAGGAGTCAATACTGGAGTAACACGGTGAAGCTGAGATATGGATATGTAGGATATGTCCTCTTGACAAGATGAGAGGGAAAGTCTGACTGAATCAGACACACATCGCTAGCTGCGCCACGCAAAAGCAATCCCAAGTCACACACTGAGGATTATGTGAGTAATGCTGGCCCAACACTTGCTTTAATACTGCAGTAAAAAAGGGATTTCAAACTGGAGAACATGCACCGTCAGCAGGAAGCTCTCCAGCACAGAAAACTCAACATCAAAGACCTCTTCGGGCCTGAAGGGGAAATGCATGTTGATTAAACACTGCGTTATAGTGTGTAATTATTGCTGCGTATTGTTGTGATCTCTGTGTTGGAGGCTGGATCGGTCTCACTTGTATTATAGGTTTGTGACTTGCTAGTTAAACACTAATAGCTATATATATAACAAACTCATTTCAACGTTGATATAAGAAAAATGGTCATCGTGTGTTTCTACAGCTTTTCTAGTCTTCATTATTTTATGATAATCCTCTGCAATCGATCAAAGCAAGGTTTCAAATGCAAGAGAGTAGGAAGAGCAATTACAGCAAAATAACTTCATCACTTTCCCCCCGCCTGCTGGGATAACTGAGCACACGCAGGGAAATGTTGAAGGGTCAGATGTTCTTCTCTGCACCCGTGTTTCACTACAAAACACTGAATTCAGAGCGATGTTTAAAGTACACGGAGGGCAGCATGTTGACATCCATTAGTCTGCATTTCATTCGCTTTTTGCAGGAAATTATCTCATTCTCAACAAATACATTTCTTTCTGTCTGGTTTCCCGACACCATGAATACATGTACCTTCCTTTTTCAATGTATTGTCCAATATGGTATGAGTTCATCATCAATTTGGGTCTGAAAAGGTTAATTTTGCAACATATTGTGATGTCCATCTGTCTGGTGATTGTAATGATATGAATTACCGGTACATCACATTTCTCACTAGAGGTGTTGTATAAAGTTTCTTTTTGGCTTTGTGAGCGAGGTGTGTTGGAGACGCAGACAGAGACAACAGCCTATTGATCCCAAACGGATGGAGAATAGAGATAACCTTTAGTGGGCGGGTGTGCCAGCGAAATTATCTATCTGCAGACTTCAGGGTCGATTACATAGTTGGCAATGCCTCAAAGATAAATACTATATGCTGCTGTGCTCGACCTCTGACCGGTATTAATCATTATTTCTGTAAGAGATTAAGCGTCAGGAATACACACAGCAGAAAGGGTTTAAAAGAAACCAGAGGGATTATTCAGAGACATGTTCGTAAAATAATTTGATTAGTCTGGATATATCTAGTCATCCCAATACCAAGGTTATTGTTCGGTTGTTATTGGTGATGCGAAAGTTGTCTTTTCAGCTGATTAAACGCATAATGAAAACATTGAAATGGCATTTTTGACCCCAACGAAAGGTTATCTTATTATATTTGCAAGTATTCTTGATTATAAATGACTTTAACTGAGAAGGCAGCCCATTGAAACACAAACTGTACATCCCATAACACCCCTGGGCTCACGACTCTGAAATAGATTAATGAGGTCGATTTGGCCTTGTCTTGTCTTGTCTTATTGGCTAGAGGCCACAAACTCCCAATTCCCCCGACCAATGATTTATAGAGCCGGTTCTAATCCTAACAAATGGACCAATCAAAAGATGGGATAGATTAAATACTAGCATCTGATTTGTCTATTGTTACATCGACGTTCAGTTAATGAGGTAGAATCTAATTTAAACAGCAGGGAAAGTAAATAAGATTTTATTATATATTATCTAGATGTGGAGGTACTTGTACATTGTTAATTAAGAATTTAATGTTATACAGCTATAAATCTTAAAGAGGCCCTTTTATGTTGTTTGGGGTCTTCCCTTTCCTGTAGTGTGCTATATAGGTTATTGTCAGGGGTGGGAAGTAGTGGAGTACAAATACTTCGTTACTGTACTTAAGTAAATGTTTCTGGTATCAATACTTTACTCCACTACTTATTTTTCTGAAGACTTTTGACTTTGACTTCTTAAATTTTGAACTCAAATACCTGAACTTTCTACTTCTCACATGTTAAACACAAATACCTGTACTTTCTACTTCTTACATGTTGAACTCAAATACCTGTACTTTCTACTTCTTACATGTTGAACACAAATACCTGTACTTTCTACTTCTTACATGTTGAACTCAAATACCTGTACTTTCTACTTCTTACAGGTGGCGTGATCATTATTATTTAGGGNTGAGATGTTAAGTTATAAATCAAAGGTTTTTATTATTATTTACAGCAGGGGTGGGGAACCTTTTTCCTTTCAATATTTACAACATCCTACGGACCTCGGAGGATGTTGTAAATATTGAAAGGAAAAAGGTTCCCCACCCCTGCTGTAAATAATAATAAAAACCTTTGATTTATAACTTAACATCTCACTCTCTATTGATCTGAGTATATTATAAAGAATAGCCAGTTAATTGAAGCGCTATAGCACAGGTCTTTGTCAGATGGTATATTACGCAGTTTTTTTTCTGCTTCGAATAGTTCTCTCTTTTTTCACCATACCTGTGTTTGTATTCCTGTACTTAACATAAACAAAACCGTGGAGCACGACAGACGGGAACAAACTTACAGACGGGAACAGGCAGGTGACATGGACGAACATGGACATGAAGAGACGACAGGTAGCATGGATATTAAACAACGACGAACAGACATGGAGCACAGGATTAAAGATTAAACCCAAAGAACTGGTGAGAATTTTTTTTTATATATAATGTTTTTATCAAAGTCTTTTGCAGTGGACATTTTTGTCCAGAATGGTCAATTAGCGTAGTGGATTTGTTACACAGGGACTTAAAGACCCATTTGAATTTTTTTAATTGGAATTCCAAAATAGAGAAAATAGCCTTGTTCCTAAAAATCAGGCCATTTGCACAAACACAACCGAAGTTATTGCAAAATGAAATGTGAAAAATGACCCATTTGGACAAAAACGTCCACAGTGATACCGGAGGGTTAAAATAAATGTAGTGGAGTAAAAAGAATAATATTAGCTTCTGAACTGCAGTGGAGTAGAAGTATTAAGTAGCATTACATGGAACTACTCTTGTACTTAAAGTGGACCTATCATGCTATATTTGAATAATATAGTGTAGGACCATACCTATATAAGGCATATTTATACTTTTTATTTTTCAAAATAGAGAGCGGACCTATTGACAACATGTTCCCTTCCTCAAAGCTATCCTGTGGCTCATAAATGCAATGTGAAGAGAACTTGTGATTAAAGACAACTTCCTGAGTTGAAACTAGGAATGAATTTAGAAAATAAATAATTGGCATCAACTTTAAAATATGAAAAATGTTTTATAAAATATTTAAAGTCTGACTTAAAGACCCATTTGAAAAATTTAAATTGGAATTCCAAAATAGAGAAAATAGCCTTGTTCCTAAAAATCAGGCCATTTGCACAAACACAACTGAAGTTATTGCAAAATGAAATGTGAAAAATGACCCATTTGGACAAAAACGTCCACAGTGATACCAGANNNNAGAACTTGGTGAGTTCCCTGGAACACCGGGGACACATATTCATGTAGAAAAGACGTACAAAAGTGCATTTTGCATGATAGGTCCCCTTTAATGTTAAGCAGATAACATGTATGCAAGGTTGATTTCAATTCAGATTGTATAACATTTTCTGTTCTTAAGATATTGAATTCATACTGCCTTCATGTCCAATAAAACACTTGCATACATTATCATACAGTCTCACACACATGCAGACCTTTATTCTAGTTCAAACACATGTTTCCCACGCCATCATTTTTCTATTAAAAACGGTGTAATCCCATATCATACACACCACCAGTTAATAGTGTACGAGGTGATTTATGAACTAAACATCCTCTCATATTTATTACACCTGACACAAAGTCTCATTAAAACAATTACCTTTCAATATACGGCAATGCACTCCAGTGTTTAATGTGTTGTCTTGGGTTTTTATTACATGCATGCACCTTCACTCCGCCTACTTACCGCACACCTACCCCCCACTCTCACAGCATGCTGCTCAGACCTCAGGCAATTCCAGGAGATCAAAGACATGTTGTTATGAAACCCCCGCCTCCTAAAACCTCTAACGCTGCACCACAGTGGCTTAAAGTAACCCCAACACACACCTCTTGCTTTAAGTGCTTTCCCTCTTTCAGGAAGCGCAAACAGAAGCTCTGAGGGTCCGCATGCATCCGTTATTAGTCAGGTTTCATATTTGTGTTGCTGCTTTCCTGACAGAAAAGTAATAAGGGAAGCAAACCTGTACATTTGTATTTTAAACTTGCATTATTTCTAATATCCAGCAGGGATATGGTCTCACAAAGAAGTCTGATTGTATAGAAGCCTATAAGAAAATGACTCTACTTCTAAATGTACTAATAACATTTCTACACCATTTCTCAATCAGTAGTTTTAAGTCATTTTAAATACAGCATGATGTCTATTTTGTAAATTACGTTACAGTTAGGCAGCATAGGTTTTAGGGCGTGGCTAAGTGTGATTGACATGTCGCTACTCCAGCATTTAGTTTCCCCTAAAGGAACTCTAGAGAGGTTTCTCAATACTCAAATGTCCCCTCCTCGACTCCTCGACTCCTCGGTCCTCCGTGACCCGGAAATGAATTTCAGTGCGCCATTTTGAAGGACATCTCATTTCTCTAACCGCCTGCTGCTTCCCCTCCTCAGTCCTCCGCTCGCATCTCCTGGGGGCGGCACCAAGTCTCGAGGAGAGGAGTCGAGGATAGGAGTCAAGGAGGGGAAATTTGACTATTGAGAAACCTCTTAGGAGGAAGCATAGAGGGAGGAAGCGAATAATAATTCTGTTAG
>NW_011368155.1:8630-13029 GCF_000735185.1 Notothenia coriiceps | reverse complement strand
GACTTGTAGTCGTCCTCTCCTGAGAAATTTCATTCTCCTGTGATGTATGACTATAATGTGGACTTGTAGTCGTCCTCTCCTGAGAAATTTCATCCTCGTGTCGATTGTATGACTATATGTGGACTTGAAGTCGTCCTCTGAGAAATTTCATACTCTTGTATGGTATGACCTATATGTGACTTTGTAGTCGTCGCTCTCCCTGAGAAATTTCATTTCTCTGTTATGTATGACTATATGTGGACTCGTAGTCGGTCCCTCTCCTGAGAAATTTCATCTCTGTGATGTATGAACTATATGTGGACTTGAAGTGTCCTCTCCTGATAAATTTCATCTCTGTGCATGTATCGACTATATGTGGACTTGCTAGTCGTCCTCTCCTGAGAAATTTCATCTACTGTCGCGGGTCCTCTCCTGCTGATGTTCAGGTGTATATCAGTATGTAGTGTCTCTACTTTAAAGAGTCCTCTCCTGCTGATGTTCAGGTGTATATCAGTATGTAGTGTCTCTACTGGGACATGTCTCCATGCTTTAATGTTCAAAAATCTCTTTATTTTTCTCATACTGCCTGTGCTGCAGCACCTCTTTTCACCCTCTGTCTGAAACCAAAGCCCAGTCTGCTCTGATTGGTTAGCTGGCCGGCTCTGTTGTGATTGGTTTTATATAAAAACGATTGCTGACAAGTATTTTAAAAGATTCAGTTTGGGTTGAACCCAGGTGCTCAGACTGGAGAATATTTACAGTATGCTTCCACAAAACACACCCTATTCTACTTCCTATCACCCCTGTCGTTCTGTTTTTCAATCCCCATAATCTTTTGTTGTTGTGGGGGACCCAGAAAAGGATTACTTTGTGAGCACAGAGACTAATATTTGCATATTGACACATTGTATTCATGTCACGTACATTTCAGAGCGAGCTGTCTAGTCATTTTTTTATTATGAAGCTTTTGCACCTCGGGGCAATTTACAGCACATCAGCCTTTTATCATGGCTGTTAATAACACGGTTCACCATCCTGACATTTAAACTTATAGGGCTCGTTTTTTTATTCGCATTTTGCACTCGTCATTCCTGAGTTCCTGCCGTATTTTATTCACACTGATTTTTTATAAAGACACTCTTTTTATTGCAAACTTGCTTTCCCATAAATGTACTTTTCCTTCTGTTCCCTGGAGACGTTTTGCTGCTGCTTTATGAAAGCTTAAAAATGTTGTGTGTGGTGGAGGGTAAATACTAAAAGAAGTAATTTCAGGTCTACAAATGAAAGCCTCACACAGTAGGGAATAGTGTGCTGTAGTTAAGGCTCTCAGACAAAGCAGTGACGATAAACAGACTGAGGCAACAGCGTTTTAGAGCTGCAACGCCCTGACCCTGCTTCAGAGATATGTGTAATCTTTCTCCCAGCAGCTATTTCTCTTATGTAACATCGATTAAAGCACCTGAGCTCAGTCTGGCTTTACTCACCACTGTCTGAGCTGCGGAAAACAATGAGTGAGATACAAACAAAGAGACAAATACGAGAATATGTGTCATTAGTAAACATATAGGCTCCTTTAGACACTTTCATTTTTTAAAGGTCTCCTATTTTTAGGCATATATTATGAGTCTCAGATATATACAAATATATAAAAACATGTCTGTGAAGTGTTTTGCTCAAAATACCAACAGATCACCCATTCTAGCCATGCCTCATACCCCTCTATTTCAGCCCTATTAGAGAAGTGCTGATTCTGGGTCTAAAGCTAAAGGGAGGGGGGTATCTGATACTCAGATAAATGCTGCCGTGATGAAACGCCATTTCATGTTCCAAACCACATCAAGGATTATTTCTGAAACAGTATGGACCTCAAATGCTTCTTCTCTTGCGGGTTTACCACAAGGTGAGTACCTTTTAATATCCTGCTTTTTAAACACATATGCTCTCCAGTACAGGTTAGCTCTGAGTGTTAGCGATGCTAATGTAAACAAAGACCATATGACTTCCAAAACACGTCAGGCATTGTTTCTGATAGCGACGTTTTCAGACAGCCCACATTTCAGATATTACGTCATATCGGACGCAAATCTGGATCAGCTCTGTTTTTAGAGATTTGTGTACGGAGGAAAAGAGAGAGGGTTTTGTTTTCTGACACTTTGTGAACTCCCTGACACACCGGGTACACATATTCATGTATAAAAGACATTAAAAAGTGCATTAAGCATGATAGGAGATCTTTAATGTTTACCTTGTAGGCCTTCATGATGTCCACAGTGTCCACAGCAGTCTGCTCCACAACGCCCTGGTTCTGCAGCAGCGTCCGCACCGTCTCTTCCATCCTGCACACAGGACACATTATCATGGTTAAAACATTGCAATATCTCATTCATTTGGAAGACTTCTTGGTTCCACACAGGTCTCCAGAAGCTGTGGATTATCACGAATAACCGGGAAATGCTTTCTAGTAGCATGTTTCGGCCAAAAGCAGTTTTAGGTAGCCACTGATCATTGATACAATGGTCCACGCGTGCTTTGTTGTTAATTTCCCCAGCAGAAGAGCCAGTATGAACCTGCACGAGGGTTATTTTGGGTTATAATTCCTAAAATGACCCGATGCCAGAGCCCACAGCTACTTCAGAGCGAAAGCACCAATACAAACATCCAAAACGGTATCTATCTTCAAGCTGTTATGACAGCTTAAAATGAGTCATTGCAACCTTGAATTGGGATATTTATTTCTGTTTACACTTTCCATAAGCATACAAACACACACAAAGTTATAAATACAACCGAATGGGACTGATTCAGTGCCACCTATGCTAGGAAACCCTTTGTCCAAATGACTAGATTGAGAACGAAATGTGCAAACATAGTACTTACTGACATATTGTCTGTGATTATATAAGAGTGTGTGTGTGCCCAGCTGTGTGTGTGTGTGTCTGCTGATGGCTGGAATTAAGTGCAATCACAGCAGCAAGCACCGAGCGAGTGACCTTGACCTTCAAGTCGAGGTCTGCTCTAAACAATCCAAGCTTCTATTTTGTGCTGCTAACGCTGCAAGCTGCATGCAAAACAGGTGGCAAAAGTGCAACGGGAAAAATGCTTCTGTCTATTTACATAGGAATGAATAAGAGCCACATGCTAAAACTGTGGAGGGAACTTAGTATTCTGATTCTGTAAAAATAAAAAGAAGAGTCCCACAGCAGCAGATGACGAAGATGATTTTGGAGCCAGAAGGGTTCATGCTAACTTAAATGATCAGATACATTCACGAGCTTCAACGAGGTTGGGAAGTGACAGCCATTGTTAAAAACAGGAGACAAAAGAAAGGCTTTGATATAGTCAGGTGGGAGTCATCCACATTTTATGACATTATTTTGGTACTCGTTTGATTTGTGATAAATGGAAAGGCTTCAAATCTTTGCACATTTCCCGCATTAGCAAGCAAATCACGGTTTTTTTTTTTTTACATTAAACTAAGAGAAATCAGCAGCACCATCAGTTGCGGCTGGTGGAAATTATTTTAGGTGGGGCTATTGTAATGGTGAATAAACCACACGGGGAACATTTTTGAGTAATTGGCTACACTATTTCATCATTACTGTTGTATGATTGGTGTTTAGCTACGGTATTTAGCGTCTAAGGCACCTCCGCTTTTAGGGTTGAAGTAGACCCAAACGTCGCCCGGAGGTCCCCCGGTGTTGTTGCGGGAGCTGCTGCACTAGCTAACGCTCCACTACTGTAGCTAACACTACATTAGCAAAACAAACGCTTATTTATTTTTGCAAATGGTGCGGCGGGCTTCAAACACTTCAAACACTTCAAACCACCTCCACTGGTTTCAACCAAGCATTAAATTAGATGTTTTCCAACCAAATACGGTTGAACTTACACTTCCCCATATTAATTTGTAAGTAGATTCGAAGATACATGAGTTTCTGACTCCCGCAAGCTGAAGCTTGGTTGCTAGGTTACTAGCTGGGTGTTCTCCGATAAGGGGCCGGGGGAAACAAAGTTAGTGATTACTGGTTCCATGTTGATTTATTTCAATACAAATTGTTGGGGGGAACTGAAAGGCTCCTACCGTACTGGTTACTTTGCAGCCCGGACATTTCCCCCAAAACACATTTAGACGCTATCGCAACACAGAAGTACCTTTCAAATCCGATCATTTTTAAGACCTTCTAAATCATATTTAAGACCTTTCTTATTTTTTTGGTCATATTTAAGACCTTTTTAAGGCCTTACATTCAGATGATCAAATTTAAGACTTTTTAAGACCCCGCGGGAACCCTGAGGAGACTAAATACGAACATTATATGCAGACACAGACGTGGTTCAGAAACACAGAAATATTAGAAAACAGACCATTAAGGCAAAACATCTAGTTTGATGGATGCTGTCAAAACTCAACTACAATAAT
>NW_011368155.1:0-4122 GCF_000735185.1 Notothenia coriiceps | reverse complement strand
ATACTTCGTTACTGTCCTAAATACATTCGTCTGGTATCAGTACTTTACTCCACTACTTCTTTTTCTGACGACTTTTTACTTTCTACTTCTTACATTTTTAACATATGTACTTTCTATTTCTCACATAATCCAAACAGGCTGGTTCCTTTAGTCTGAATGTGTGTTTGGTGGCGTGATCATTATTATTTAGAGTCATTGCGTGCCTATTGATTTGAACACGATCCGTGTATCCATCATTTCCTGCTCTTCTCTAAAGAAGAGGGACCAATGAAAACGTTGTCATGTTGCCGTTGGTCACCATGGAAACATTCATTAGCTAACAATGACATTATTGTTCTATTAATATAAAGGGAGGTCAGGTACTCTTTAAAACAGATGCTAGTTATGGGTACTTTTTACTGAAGTACATTTCAAAGCCTCTTTACTTTTACTTGAGTAAAGAAGTTTAGTCAGTACTTCTACTTTTACCAGAGTATTTTTAAACACGAGTATCTGTACTTGAATAAAGGATGTGTGTACTTTTACCATCTCTGCCAACGAGGAACAGTCAGTTAAGAGCGTCTATTAAAAAGAGACATATGGAAGGATTCAGATTTAGTTTTTTTCCCTTTATCCGTCCGTCTACATTTGGTGTGTGCAAATTCATGATGGCCGCCCCACATGTTCACCTCTGGCCAAAGGAAGCAGTTAGCAATGAGGAAGCCATCGGTCCTCAAAAGCATTTGGCTGGAGACTCTGCCTTTATCTCCACAATGGGTTACAGGCATACGAGTTCCACATGTGAGACGGAGACAGAAGAAGACATCCCGGTGGGAGACCTTTGTCAGACTGACAGCATGGAGTCCATTACTTACACTGGAAATATTGATAGATCATAACGGTAAGTTGCATGTAGCGCTGAAACAATAAGTCAAGAGCATTATTGGCCACTATATTCATAATGGAAATATTTCAAAAGATACAGATAGAGAATGACCTTACACTGAAAAAACAGACTTTAATTAAATGTCAGCAAATTACACATAAATGAGAGCAATAATATAATATTAGGTTGAAATACAAAATAATAGGTTCCACTTAGTACTATTGCTTTCAATTAACCTCAGTTTTCACACATACATGTACATATATCTAATATGTATATAGGACCCAAATATGTATATGTTCATTTTAATTCATTTCTTTGAATCAAGTTACTTAACTGTATATTTTTATTTGTATCTTTGATTTTATCTTTAATTGTATTAATCTCTAATCTGTGTGAATCAAAGTCAAAGTCAACTTTATTGTCAATCTTTCAGTTTGTGTATACAGACAGAGAGATCGAAATACCATTTCCCACAATCCCGAATACAAAAAATACAAAATTATCTTATTTTATAAAATTATGTGGAAACTGTTGAGATAACACATTTAATAAAACAGTTTTTCAGTGTATGTGTTGACCTTAGCAGCTGCCAAACAACCAGATCCATACTGCAACCATGAGGTCAGTTTGATTGACATGCTGTTTGCCTTTAGGCTACAATCACAAGCCAGAGAGAACAAGCCAGCTATCATGATGTGAGCAGGGATGCCCTACTTCTGCAAAAAGCTTGTAATCTGACCTCTTTCGGCCCATAAACATCATAACCAGAGTGGTTAATCCAAGGCGGAAGTTAGTGGGCTGGATTGTCTGACATAGTGGTGCTAAGTTAGTGAACAGACTTTTGTTCTCAAAGGAGATTGGTACCACTACTTGGGATGGTAATTTAGCACAAGTGATGGAGTAGAAACAACCCAAATGAAGTTCAATCAGACATAATCCCCAAGTTAAAGAGAGGTTCTGAAATGGACCGATAAATCCTTTTGAATACGAGGTGCTCCCCAAAATAGTCCAGACACCTATTATCTATTTAACAGACCCTCGTCCCCCTACTGGGCATGAGTAAGGAAGTGACTTCAAAAGAGTGACCCCCACCCCCCCTCCATCCTGTTAATGACCGCAGATGTGTCGTCTCGAACAGGGGCCCTGATTCATCCGACAAAAAAAAAAGGGGGGTCACATTTAAACACTTGGTCCAGGCGTGGCTTGGATGATTAGAAGAGAGGGCACTGATCTGCAAAAAAAAGAGTGCAATCACTCTCTCTGAGCACTTTTTGCCAGTCCAGCTGTGCAATCCAGAGCAGTGTGGCGGTAATGAGAGTAGCACATGAATGCATACAACACACACGGTTCTAAAAACTTCACTCGGAGGACCGTGGAGGGATCTCAACCTGAGCGTGACTGTCCAAACAACACGTCCAGACTTGAAAATACGCTGCCATTCTTCCCTGTTTACATCATCGGACATATTGCATCCACACACACACACACACACACACACACACACACACACACACACACACACACACACACACACACACACACACACACACACACACACACACACACACACACACACACACACACACACACACACACACACACACACACACACACACACACACACACACACACACACACACACACACACACACACACACACACACACACACACTTGAGTAATGTGCCGTAAATCTGCAGGCACCAGTCATCGTCTGCTGTTGTTGTTAGTCTAGCCGTAAGTCTCCCATATCCTTCCGCCAAGAGGGCCCTTCAAGACGCCGATGATTTCAAAGTCAAGTGGAGCGGGTCGGCTGTAAAACGCCATCGGTTTTGCTGATGAGCGCACATGTGTTCTGGGTGACAATGATCCAGGCACAATGAAGTCAGGAGGAATTTATTTACCACTACCTTCAGCAAGCTGGTTTACCTCGAATGCCTTACGGAGAACAAAGAGGACAAATAAAGACGGATAAATCCGAGAATAACGTCAAAATATCGAACCTGAGCTTCAGTGCGTGAGCAGACTTTTGAGCCTAACAAAAGGCCTCTTATTTTCCCCCTTTTGAGAAGTGTTTAATCTCCATAACAGGCTGAGGAGAGCGGGCAATAACAGTCTGTAAGAGGATAAGTGTGCTAAGCAAACAAACTGAACTTTTGAAAGGACATCCATAACATTCAACTGTCTGCAACTTACACATTATTTATGTAATAGATCATATTCAAACTACTTGTATAGACTCTCCTTGTACTATTTCTATTCTATTTGATTTGTATTACTTGCACAATTGTATCTGTTTTATTATGTTGCACCGTTGGAGGAGGCTATGACCTCAGATGTTCATTGTCATGTCTACACTGTAGCTATGTACAAATGACAATGAAAGCCTTGAATCTGGAAAACTGCAGTGAGAACCAAACTTCCAAAAGGGGACGATATGGCTGCACATTACCTGAAAACCGCCGCCCTCATCTTCAGACCACGAGGGGCCCCCAGCGGCCCCCATGTTCCTGTGTGCTCACCAGGCATCCTGTCTGAGAGTGGTACCACAGGAAGAGGAGGGGAAAACGGACAAGGCCTCAGAGAGTCTTCGCTGGATAGACGTTCCAAAAGAACTGGATGGATTATATTTCTGCCTCCACACTTCATTTCGGAAACTTAAGTGCTGCTCCCAGTTGCATCTTTTCTCACTTCCATCCTCTCTTAAATGTCTTGCCCATATGGAGGAGTGGGACGTCCAGGGTGGGCTAAAGGAGGCTG
The DNA here is from genome assembly GCF_000735185.1 of Notothenia coriiceps. Lineage (NCBI taxonomy): Eukaryota > Metazoa > Chordata > Actinopteri > Perciformes > Nototheniidae > Notothenia > Notothenia coriiceps. Next base: position 496 of record NW_011368155.1, on the reverse strand, counting down.
CTGGAGACTCCCACTAATCTGTTGGGAGTTTAATGACGGCAGGCCATGCTAGTGCTGGTGAAGCCCCTGGGGGGGGGGGTTGACCCAAGTCAGGAGGGGGTTGGGCATGTGACCCACACCAGGATAAGAGCCCAACTGCGTGGGGGAGGGTATATGTGTGTGTACACCTATGTCTGGAGCTAAATGGCCAGTCACTTGAGGAATGCAGACTTTCTGATCTCAGCCGTGAAAACACGCCAAAATTGAGCTTTGCAGTGGATGAAAGTAGAAAAAGAAAAAAAGCCAGTTGTTCCAGTTTGAACCCCTGCCAACAAAAGTGTAAGTGTTACAGGGGCGTACGAGACACACACACACACACACACACACACACACACACACACACACACACACACACACACACACACACACACACACACACACACACACACACACACACACACACAACACATTCTCTCAAACACAGACACACACACACACTCAAACACAGACACACACA
>NW_011368154.1:206147-221954 GCF_000735185.1 Notothenia coriiceps | reverse complement strand
CGGCATTTTGAGATTTAAATTTTCAGCGCAAATATAAACAAGGAAGTGTCATGGCGCACCACGTGACGCATCTGAACGAATCACGTTGTCAGAAATTGACACCAGCCAATAAGATTCCGTTCTTTGGTCAGATGACCCCTTTGTACTTTCACGATTGGTTGCTGATACAAAGGAAATGACCATATTTGGATCCGATGAGATTGTGCAGGAGAACCTGAGCTTTCCAACGGTACCTCTCATGACATGGAGCAAACAGCGGTCACGGCACTTTATGTTACGTTAGATTGCTAACTTTTGGTGAATTTAGGAGAAATCTACCGACGGAAATAGACAAACTATAGTAAAATAAACACCTAAATGTGTATTTTGTACGTTTTCCTTCCAAAAGCCTGAAAGAAAACATCTTATTGAATAAAAATAGCACAAAATCTCAAAATTGACATGGGCATGAAAAACGATGTTTTTGCCTGCCGTGTCTCGCCTTAAGTGTTTCTCAGTTATAATGTTGTTGTTTTAATAAATCAGACACTGATGGTGCAGCGCTGTACTGTACCTCTTTATATAGGCATTTGTTCCCTAACAAATTGTTTTGCGCTGATCAGGGGGTACTTGGCTGAATTATTTTCAAAGGGGGTACATTATTGAAAAAAGTTTGAGAACCACTGCAGAACATGATATAGCCCATACAAATCTCATCTGTTTGGCAGCTGTACTATCTGTTATATAATATAATACCCTATACATGAAAAGCTTCTGGGCCTCTAAATATTTAAGATCTAGCTTTTTAGAATATTCTGATTGTTGAAGTAGCAAATTAGAGCCTCATGTCTTCCTGTAGAAAATGTTTAATGTCTAACGACTTTTCCCAATCACTTCAACAAAATTCTTGAAGCAGTCTAACGGCTGCTTGAGGCACTACACTTCCTGAGAATAACTTTAGCTTTGGTGGTTTCCCCTTTGCACTTCTCTAGGTATTATGTTCCAAATGGCCTTTTTCTACTTTGAGTACGTACTGCAGCTCTCCTTAAAAAAGTGGGTATGCTGCATGCCATGTGCATACAATTGGGACGCACTACTTAGTCATGACTTTGCGCCTTTGACCTTCTGGCTCATATATCTGTCGCAATCTGTAGCGCAAAATTACGATGAACTGTCATTAGGCTGTCTGTGCTCTCTAGGCGGCTCGTTCAATGTGACCTTTCTTCGGCTGTGCAGAGGATGGTGGTTAAGAATAGCAAGAAAAGATTCCTGGTTGCATATTTTTAAATACAACTGGAGACAGAACGATATCCAGGCATTTTTTAACATCCGTTGGGAAATACTCAATCATTTGTATGGCTTTATAAATGGTATGGCAGTATAATAATTGGAATGCATACATGGGTTATGAACAAATATAATTAAGTCAATACTTCCAATATTTGGTTGAGGCAACCAATTTAGTCCTGCATATTGGATTGAGATCAAGAATTTAGTAATATTGTTTATTAGTACTCATTTAAACGCTTCCCTGACATGAACATTTTTGCTATTTTTGAGCAACCTGCTAGCATCATGCAAGCTAAATCAGCCTTTTAATAATTTAGATGTTTAGTTATGGGGCTCGACAAATATTGGATGGTTTGATTTTAGATTTGGTAAAGGATTGATGCATAGATTTTCTCTTTAAGCGTCATCATAAGATCAACATTTAAATGCATGAATTACGTTCAAAACCATTGACACTCCAATCAGCCTTGGTTGTGCTTTTTGCTCAGTGCTTATTAGCAAGTATTGGCATGCTCGCTCATGCATTAAAAGGTGTCCATAATAAACATTACGTCTACTGAACATAAGCATGTCAACCATTATTATATACAGCTTCACAGTAGGGATGCATATCGTTGACTTTTTTACGATACCGATACCGATACCACTGAACGATACCGATACTCAACCGATACATATCGTGATACTTTGAAAATGCGATATAGTTAACATGTCAAATGAATATTACATTAAATTCTGGGACTTCTTGGACATTTTATGACTGAACAAACAATGAAAAATACATTAAAAATATGAAGAAAACCGATTATGGAATATCTGTTATAACACCCGCCATCAGGTGTGCCGCGTGAATAGCACATCTTGTCAATGGGAACAGATGGTTATAGCACCGTTATAATTAATGTTAAACCTAAGATTCGACTAGAGAACAAATAAATAATAGAATAATGGTCATGATGAGATCTCGGCATTGCACAAACAAACAAATCTCATCTTTAAAATCAACATTTGCCTTCACTGGTGAGAGAAAACAAATCCCATCGCAGTTAATTTGTGGGACTTACCTTTCTAGTATTGAACAAACAATGAAAAATACATAAAATATGAAGAAAAACGATTATGAAATCTAATTTATAACACGGACCACGGACTCACTTTTAAAATAATATTATTATTTTTTAAATTTATTTATTTATTTTTAAGTATCGAAACCGGATCTGATTTCGGTACGGTATACCGTAGCCACCAGTAACCGGTATTTCGGTAATACCGGATACCGGTATGCATCCCTACTTCACATACCATGTAGTTAGATCATATTTTCAATACACTTTTCTGTGTTTATGTTGCACGTGATTGGCAGTTGTACAAATCCTGCCTTTTATGATTGAAGTTTAAAAAATCTGAGTTTCAGGGAATGATTTGATAACAAGCTTTGTGAGACCACTTGCAGGGATGACTGTGCTTGTTCTTCCTACTCGGTCTTGTTACAAAGATGAACAGACTACATTGACAATGATAAAAGGACAAAACAGTGCTTCTAAAGTCCGGTCTCAAAATCTAGAGTTCAAAGAATTATCTTTTTTATTACGCAGTATAACCAGAAATGTAAACCCATTTCATTCCTGCTACTTGAGGCTTTGATTCAAGAACCGGTAAATCCTTTTATCACAACGTTTGCCTGTGGTAATGTAGTTAAGTGTGTTCAAAGCAGTAGTGTTGGATAGGAATTATAGCTTTTGCGCTACAGTCACAATAACTGTTGGTGCAGTGAGTGGTGCAGGGATGTTCCCTATTGCCATGCCAACTGGAAATACACAGTCTGTACCACCGCTACTGTGCATTACTGCTTAGATGGAACACAAATCATGTGGAGGCTGCAAATCTCAATGAAAATGCACTGAGACGCTTCTCATTGAGATGCACATTCCTGCTTCTCCACCCCCTCCCCACACACACATCCAAGCCAGGAGTGAAATAATTGGATTCTTCTGAAGTTGTGTAAACGTGTAAACTATAAGGACAGTAAACATGGGTGCGGAAAGAAGATAAAGATTTATATTTTATTCCTGTGTAGTTATTTATCCTATTGTTCACTATAACACTATTAAAGGGGACCTATCATGCAAAATCCACTTTGTCATGTCTTTTATACATAAACATGTGTCCCCTCTGTGTAAAGATATACTGAAAGTTTAAGGAAAAAATATGGGCTGAAACAGAGTGGATTATGGGATGCTACAATGATCTGTTTGGTATTTCTGCGAAACACTTCAGAGACATGTTTTGTATATATCTGAGTACTATAATATATTGATGAAAAACAGTATAATAGGGGACCTTTAAAGCTGACTTTTTGTCCTTTGCTTACCATAAACAATGAAAAAATATGATGCCGTTGCCTAGTTACCAAACAAAGTCTGGAAAGATGACTCATTGAAATTGTTTTCAACAGTTGACCTAGATGCGTTGCAGTTGTTGTGTCTGTCATGCTACTTTAGCTGCAATCTTGAACTTGTTTCTATTGTTTGCACTCATAAGACCGCATCAAATTCAGATGATGAACGAATAAGAAACGTGTCAGGAAGGGTCGGTAAACCATTGTCTCATACTTGAAGTGCACTGTGGTTCATCCAACCAAACTTTGCTGTATTGTCACAGTTTGGAGAGATACTGATAATGTATACTAATAATGTATTCTGTTACAACTACTAGTTACATGTGAAATCAGTAACCTTATCTAAGGATCACAATATACAAGTATAACCTTTTTTATACTTATTACTTTCAGTTGATTACCTCAATATAAAACAATGCCAATAAATATCAATAAGATATATTTTACTTAAAGAGGCGCTATTTGCTTTTAGGGTTAGCCCTTTCCTGTCAAGTGTTAAATAGGTTTGTGTGTGCACGTAAATGGTCTGCAAAGGCTAAAATCCCTGTGTTCCCTTGTACAATTTCTCCACTTCATCTGTATATGGAGCACATTTTTTCCTTTTTTCTACCCCCCAGTTCTGTCCGCGGCCCCACTTTCCCGGAAATTGTCTTGGCCAGCCACTTCCCTTATCCCACCGCAGTTGTTAATACAAGATGCAAAACATGAAATGATACAGGGCAGTGCAAAAAAAACAACGTAGAAAAATAAAGCGTGAACAGAACAGCCGTAAAAAAAACAAGAGACCCTCCCTGCTCTAAATGCTCTCTCATGCAAAGCCCAACCAAAGTTCTGCCCCCTGGCCAGGAAAAACACAGCGCCACCCAATGCCCTGACCAAGCTAAGTCTCCAGACCGCAGACCATTTAAGGAACAGGAAGTGCCTTCCACTCTTTCCAATTACCTTTATCAAGTGATTGGCAATTGTGTGTGACAAGATAATTTTGCAAGTCAAAAAAATAAAAATGTGTCGTAAAACTGTGAAGTAACACTTTTTTTTGTGTGAAACCGCTCAATGAACTACATCTCCTGTCTAGCACCACACACCAAGACGGCCGTCACGTTGGCACATTTCACCTCTTTCTTTCAGAATGAGGACAAAAGTATTAAAAGAGGTGAAAATCACTCCAAGTCGGCGTGTTGAGAGCTGTACATACACAAAAGGGGAGTTAGTCATTTGTAAGAGCCAGCATGCGGGACCGGGAGTCTGGGAATTTTAGTCTTTCTAGTTGCGTATTTGTTATAGTCTTATATATATATAACAGTTTTACAAAAAACGGACTTTTTTGACGTGAAAATTATTTGTTAAGATCGACAAACATCATATGTGTAATTCGTGGCACAATTCAAACGGGATCGAGAGATAATCTTTCTCTCCCCATTGACTTCAATACATACTTTTTCCGAAATAAGGTCCCATGGAGGTCCCCGGAAGGGGAGGGATTGCGCCTCTCTATTACAATCTTTAAAAGATTGTTTTAAACCCTTCAAAAATTGCCGCTCCTTACAGTTGCAAGCATTCAGTCTAGATTTATAAATTATTATATCCTTTTTTAACTTAGTATTTATTTCAGTTTTATTTCAAAAACATAATCACACTTTTGTCATTATATATTTGTTTCCATTTTCATCCAACTCTATATACAAAGCCATTACAAAGGAAACAAACACGAAAGAAAAGAATACAAATGGAAATTAATAAATAAATAAGTGGAAAATGATTTAGAAATGATTGTTGATTGAAAACAATGTAATTGTGCTTCTTGTTTACTAGTCTCAAATGTTTTGGTTGATACACGAGTATGGAATTTTCAGAATTGTTTGCATAGCTAAAGTTTTTTTTGGTGTTAACATTTTCCTGGGAATGTCGCCACAGAAAACCAGTTTGTAATACTGCAAATGTTATGCCCTGAGAAATGGGAAGAAATATTTACAAGAGTGAAATATTTAGAGAGTGAAAGTGGAGTTGCGTCAGTGAAAACTTTCTGTGTTCAATTGCATTCATAAAAAAACAGCAATTTACAAAATACAACAACATCAAAAGCTTATTATAGTACAAACCCTTTTTTAATTACACAGTAATTATCTAAGACTTCTCACAAACTCATTTATTACTGTTGCAATTAAATACTTTAAACATCAGTAACCTTTCACAAAAGCCACTTACTGTAGGTGCATTAAACATAGTATAAAAAGATAACAATACGTAATAATGTGTATACTGTTGTAGGTTCACAGTTGAGTCGGCACTCAGCCAAGTTTCTCTCCTCTGATTGGTTGTTGCCAGCACATAACCGTTTTGCATATCATGTCAACGCAACTTTAGACTATCTAATAGATCAGTGTCCACTGTCCAACAGTTTTACCTTGTTATAAATACTAACACCACGACCATTGTATGTTTAATGTACTTTATTATCTTTTAGGCCTCATTACATATTTGGAACATCATTACAATGAATGCGTTATTCCTTGCCAACAGCAGGCTATTAGTGTATCATATTTGAACTTTTTCCACAAATGAATAAATATTGCAATGCATCCATGAGAGGGCCATGGGCTCCATCAGTATTGTGTTGCCTCTTTCGACGATAATAGTGACATTTATTTCAATTAAAATTGCCATTTAAATTAATCAATTCAATTGACACACCTAAGAGCCTGTGAGGATGCAGTGACAGGCATAATAATTGGACCCAAAGGACACAACATTTGCATAAAAAAGCTCTTCATTGTGCCCTCCATGAGCAAAGTAATTGGACTTCACTTTTAGGTGTTTTTTTAGCTCCATCAGTGTGGGTTATTTTTACTTTGAGGCTTCCCAGACTCTTGTGATAAAACGGCAATCTAGCGTCACATTTGAAAGTTGTATAACACCAATACAGGTGGCTGGGCTGCAGCCTTTTGATCCTTGAATGTGTTTCGAGTGCAGTGGGAGAGGAAAGGGTGTTATAAGGTTGTCATTCACTCTCATGTTGGGGAGGTTTCGTGACTTCTACTTCATAATGTTTTGGCCGTAACGCTGTTTTGATAGATGCCAAGGTGCTGACCTAGGGTCGTAGCCGGCGTGCATAGTGTGATGATGAATCACACTCTGTAGCTAAAGGGTCAGACTTTAACCTCCCGGCTCTGCCTCGTTGCGTCTCGGTGCAACTCTTCCTGTCCAAAGGGGTCTCTTTTTTATTTTGCACAACTCCATAAAAGAATCCTTATGGACTGACTGTGGGCGGAGGAAGTTGGGGTTTGAAGTCAAGTATCATGTGTCGAGGCAAAAACATCTTGTTGAGTTTGCAAAGCCCATCATCTCTCCTTGCTGCAGTGCTCAGTGTAGCACCATCTGGCCCACAGCTGAAAACTATTAAGATCCGCTGGAACTTCCTCCTCACTATTCCTCTCCGGTTTGACGGCAAGTAAGTAGCTTTTTATCTCAGCTCTGTTGTTGTTTGCACGTTTTTCTCCATCGATCTTGTCTGTCTCCTTCCTGTAAAGGGGAGCGGGGAGATAAACCATGTCATGGTGCTGTATTTGATCTGCAGAAGTTTAAGGCTTGTGAGAGAGAGAGCCTGGCTTTTGGATTAGACACCACGGTCGTGTCAACTGAGGAATTCTGACTGGGACTAAATTCATAAACAGATGGCAATGTCAAATGCTTAGCCAGCAAGATTCCAGAGCCTTAGTGAAAGCGAAGTGAAGAAAACAAAGGATCTTTGTCTATTTTCTTCTTTCTCTGAGGCTTTATGTTGGGACCACAGTGAATGCTCTGCTTCTATTCCATGGTGAAAGCCCACTGCCTTTTACTGCATATGGGTCAGATTAGTGACTGGCTGAGAGGCGTTTAGAAATGGGACGTTAACTTTTTGCTTTTCTCTTTTTCCGTTTATTCATTTTTAAAATGAGTCTTTTTAAACTTTGATTATTTAGAACTTGTGCATTCAGATTGAAACTAAACTTGTTGTTTAGGCTTCGGGGAGTTGACTCAACATCGTCATTGTAGGTCGCGTTCATTACCAGAAAAAGTCTTTCCCAAGCTAAATTCCTAATGTTTGAGTCACTGAAGGTAAACTGTTAGACATGGATTTTGCTTTGCATTTAAGAGGATAATATTGAAAGTGAGTGAAGTATTGGCACATATTTTCCATTATTTTGAAAACAAAAGTTCAGAAACACAGTTCAGAACAAATATTGTATATATCTTTAGTTGTTTTCATACCTAAATAATGCGTGTTAAAGTTATTTTCTAAGCTTTTTTGAGTTTTTTTGTCTTGTTTTTTTGCCTGACTCTGTTCTGCTTCCAGTGTTATCCCATTCTGTGATTTTAAGTAGCATTCAATCGTGGCATAAATCTTAAAATTACTCATGTGGAGAGCCAGGTATGGACTGTTGACAGACTTTAAACCCATTTTTACGTGTGCTTCTATATACAATATTTTCTAGTGAAGAGCTGAGCAGACTTAACCTGGTGCTCCCACTGCAGCTGGCAAACATCGCAAGGAGACTGAGGAAGTTTGCAGCTCAGTGTTAAGTCTGGGTGTGTGTTTGTGTGCCTGTATGTGTGTGCCGGGGTCGACAGCCCTCCGAAGGGGGTGCTGTTGATTCACCAAACAGGAAGCTATTAAAACAGGCCAAACAGTGCTTATCGTGACGGCCGTCTTGGTGTGTGGTGCGAGACAGGAGATGTAGTTCATTGAGCGGTTTCACACAAAAAAAAGTGTTACTTCACAGTTTTACGACACATTTGTATTTTTTTGACTTGCAAAATTATCTTATCACACACAATCGCCAATCACTTGATAAAGGTCATTGGAAAGAGTGGAAGGCACTTCCTGTTCCTTAAATGGTCTGCGGTCTGGAGACTTAGCTTGGTCAGGGCCTTGGGTGGCGCTGTGTTCTTCCTGGCCAGGGGGCAGACTTTTGGTTGGGCTTTGCATGAGAGAGCAGCTGCCAATCAAAATGAGTGACATCACAGTCAGGTGTCAGGTGAGGCAATGCATTACACCACAGTGTGTCACACACAAACAGGAAGGTAGTCAGGCTGTGGCCGTGGCTAGACCAGCTTTAACTTTAAGAACGATAAGCTCTTAATGGTGACTTTAAGGGACATTGTAAGCCAATCCACAGGATCAGGATTGGGGTCAATAAAGGAAGTATTTTTTGTAATTCCGTATTGGAAATAAAAGCCTGATCAATTTCCAATCCTTTGTGTGTTGCCACCAGTTTAACTTGGTGAATGCAAGCTGTCAAACATGCCTTATGCCATTTATTTTTTATATTCTGGAACGCAGCCCCTGTGGGAATGTATTTAAAGGCTTATTTAAGCTACATTCAAGGTGTACCACACCTCTAAAGTGCTGCACTTGGTTAAACATATTTGTTTTATGTTCCTCATGGGAATGAAGTGAGGCAGTCTAAATCCCCTCCATACTTCCTGCCACAAAAAACTTTCTTTTGGTATTTTTGCCCAGGTTTTAATAAAAAATTAATCATTATGCCACCAGAACCCGTTGCTGAAAAGCTGTATTTTCTTAATACGATTCTACATTTTCAGCCAATGATAGCTATTTTTGCTCTGAAGTGGAACGCAGCAGTGCACTTAAATCCAAAAAGCTGGTTCTCTAAAATACTAAGGCCACCACTGCCAAGGTCTTAATTTGTCAGTCCAGATACAGAAGAGTAGTTTGGTGCTCAGATGTGCAGAATTCCACCCTCGATAGCTTTGGTGAAATGTAAACAATAGCAGTGTCCTTGTTCATCGGCCCATGCAATGTCAGCAGCATGTTAAACCTGTAAATAAGAACCACAAGTTGTCTTTTTGAGCAGCAGAGATATTCTGTTTTGGCAGACTGAGGAATGTCCCAGTCTCCACCCTGAAGCTTGTTCCATTTAACTTTTTCTCCAGCCCTTTGCAGGGCCTCTGTTGCATTAAAATACCCCCTTACTGTGAGAAACCACATACATTGTATCTGCAAACGATGTTCCTCAATCATATGTTGTATAATTTATTTTGTGTGTTATTATGTACAGTATGCAGCTAAGATGTTTTTGCTTCCCCTTTTAAGAAGTTTGAAAGGGCTGTTCAATGCAAAATCTGAAATAATTGGAGCAGTGTCACCAAAGTCTCTATTTTTAAAGGATGGATTGTCACCATCCTCTCCTAACAGATATACAGTTAGTTTATTCGCTTGATAGCATAGCTCCATAATTTTTCAGTGGCACTTTGCTGCTATTCAGTCGAAGCTAATGACCCATTACCTCCCATTTTACAGTGATCGATTTGTTTCCACATACTTTAGTTTTTATCGCTTATTTTTCAGCCCCAACGACTGCTGATGGAAAATTGCCGTTAAAAAATAGTTCATTTTTTAAATTGCACTCTCATAATTGCAGTTGAGCATCACAAAAGGCACTACGAAGAATATAATCCCTTAGCGTTTGTTGCAGTGATGTAACAAGCAAAGATTATTGTGAGAAGCTGCCACCCAATGAGAGGAAGGATACACAATAAATCATCAGAAATGTAATCTCATTCTATACAATTAAATGTTCCAATGGGCCCAATACATTACACAAAAAATGTTTTTTCTGATGCAAGATGGAGAGCCGACCAGTTTACTGTTGTTGTTTATATGGAGGGCAGGGGCGGACTGGCCATTGGGAATACCGGGAGTGTTTCACTAGCACCCCCCCCCTGTTGACAGCGGTACCGAGTTGGGTCGAGTTTCCTGGGCTGATTTTTTGTCCCAGTCCGCCCCTGATGGAGGGTAGACAATGTACTGGCAAGTGGGCCTTCTGCTTTGGCATTTCCGACTGCTCAAATAAACCTTTTTAAACATTCATTTATGTCTTAACTTCTGCATCCGGATTTATTTCAATTTTGTTTGTGCCTGAGGGAGTTGACAGGGTCAAAGTAGGTCAAGCTCAGTTCCTCCTGCCAAGCTCAATTCCAAATGTTTTAGTCAGAAAAGTGAATTGTTAAGACTCGGGTTTTACCTGCGTTTGAGAGGATAACATTGCAAGCAGTTGGCTCATATTTTCCACAGTTTTTGAGTATGGTGCTTTTTTTGCTTCTTGCCATTTTCTTCTGCCTAATAATCATGAATTGGTCCATTTGCTTTAAATTGGGATGTAGGGAGTGGTGAAACAACTGCCCCCTGTGCTTTTAGAAAACACGCCTGAGCAAACCCAAGTATAATTGGTGATTGTTAAGCCTATGGTTGGAAGCCCTACTTATCCTAACCCTAACTCCGGACCCAACCCTCGTTTAAATCCCTCTGGACGATGCCTTTTTAGCCTATTGGTTTGTTTTTCCGAAGTTGTCCATCCATGCATCGATCTTCTCCCGCTCATCCGTGGTCGGGTCACGTAGGTAGCAGTTCCAGCAGAGAGCCCCAAACTTCCCTTTCCCTGACCACATCAACCAGCTCTGACTGGGGGATTCACACAAGTTTTAATACAATTAATCTAAAACTTTGAACTTTTTAAAATGACTTCCCTTCAAGTTTAAAAACATGTTGAAGGTTAGTATGATCCTGGTTTATTTTTGAGTGTAAGGCAGAAATATGGACTCTGTTATCTTATTTCTAAATGTAATGTATTTTCTAGAATATAAGCTTCCACCGTTTTCATAAATCATATCTTGTTTCAAAATGTGGAGCCGTTTATCTTAGGATGCACGTTGTCAGTTGTTTCCAAGGCAGGATTTGTCATTCAATTTACAAAAATCTTGTAATCTCTCAGGCTTCCCTTGATAAATGGAAAATGCCAAAGATGGAAGAATTCAATTCATTTTCAAAATTGGCATCATGGGGCAAGTTAATTCATTTGCAAAGGCAAAGATTGAAATATCTGGTATGCGGTAATCTTTGCATATTCGTGCACGGTAACAGAGTAAAGGATGTTGATTGTGGAGCCCGCTGACAGCAGCCTTGTTCACTAGACACTTGGTCCTTGCAGTCCTCTAAATTGCTGAACTCTCATTGGGAATATGCGTGAAAGTGTCTCATTTTAGAGAAGCTGTTGAGGCAGAAGTTTTATATTTATTAAAGAAATGGCTTATTTTTTGGTAATGCAGTATTGATGTAATGTACCCGTTTTTGTTTAAAGGCAAAAACACTGCTATGAATACAGTTCATTTCACATAAAGAAGAAAAACTGAACATGAACACAGCCCACATTCATCTTTTACTTTATCTGTACTCTGTAAGTACAAGTAGAATAATAGTGTAATAAATGCCAATGTTGCTTATAAAGGTTACCCTGAAGGTGAAACATCGCATTGACGGAAAGATATACCCTACTGCTGATGAAATGATAATAAAATAATGTTACATTTTACAGTGCAAAACATATGACTTGCCTATATCCCCATTCTAAAACATATCACCATATTTGAAATACATTCTTCACAGATGATTAGTGTGATGTTGTCCAGTGGTAAACAACCGTAATGTAAATGGTTTTGGAGTTAAATGGGAACATATTCTGACAAGCTAAACATTGCCTCACTGTTTTTTCCGCAAAACACTTCAGACTGTATGTGTTCAGACATTCGGTCTTTTTAGTGAAGGCCTGAGGTCAAAGCCATATTTAACTCATTTTCTCCCTGCTGCTTTTCCAGGTGGAATATAGGCAGACACTCCGGAGGCACCTCGGAGACGCACATTTTCCACTATGAACCGCGCCTTCAACAGGAAAAAAGGTGAGCAGAAATGACCAAATGCCCATCGAGTTAATGGTGTTTTGCATCGCCTGTTTTATATACAACGACTGACTTTTTAGACATCTCAGAGAGGAAAACTGTGGGGTATGACAAACTCAGATCTATCTTTGATATGGGACCATTTTTACTACAAGAAAACAATTATATGAAGTTATTTTAACATTTACTTTTAAGGGGGCCTGGACAAAAATGAACAATCTTTCAGTAGTGTTCGTTTAAATGTAATTAGACATTAAACGCACCACCAATTGACACAATTAAGATAATTGTAATCTTGACAAGGAGCAATGCTTAGCATTTGAAAACAGTTGTATATAGCCTGGCTCTGGAAATAATTCCCAGACATTAACAGGGTTATCTCAGCCTGGGAAAAGAAAGTCTGCAATAGGGAAGTGTTGGGTTCTAAAGAAACAAGTTCTATGCTGTATAGGGTGTCTAATATGAGTTCTACGCTGTTGTGTTGTCAGAAAGTAGAATCCAATATGTGCTGACCCTCACTAGATAATAAAAGTTAGGCTCAGTTTTCTAATCTGTCTCTATTGTGTCTACCAATCTTTTGGAAGGTCATTCAAAGTTCCTTTTCACAAACTTTCTTAAACTTTAAATGACATTTCTCTATCTTCAACACGAAAGAGATGAAAGCAACAATACTAAAGAAATGAACATAAATGTCCTGCTGTACTTTTCAAAAATGTGAATCATGTATCCCTGACACTGTTTAATGAATCTACCATCTATGAGCTGAGGTCAAAATTACCTTCGTATTTTTTCTTATTTCCTTTTGTTTATTTTAAACCAGAACTGTGAACAAAAAGCTGATGCCTGTGCCACAAAGCCAGTTCCACAAACCCAGGGTATATTTTTGTTATCTGGCTTCACTAACCCAAACAAGCCTGACTTCTGCCAAGCTTTTAAACAATGGTTGTTTTCAACTAAGTCGACCCTGGGTTACCTAATCTAGCCGTTAGAACGCTCACAGAACGCATCACAAACTATAATATAAGACAAATACAAAGACGTTAAACACATATAAATGTGTCCTATCACAAAAGGCATCAGTAACATACCCATAGCAATGTGATGCAAGGCAATGCATACCTTTCCAATGTGTCGCCTGGCAACATACGGCACTAGAAGCTGCCACAGATCAGTCAGTCAAATCAAGGCTGTGCATCTAGTTGTCATCCCGATGTATGGCAGCCAATAAAGGCCTTCCAGGTCGTGTCATGGGATTTATTGGGGTCTGTAAGTGAAAACGTGATTTAGGATTCTCCTTGAGCCAACTATTATGTTAGGGGGGGCGGGAGAGTGTGCTCCCACTTAAATAAAAATGAGACGCCCAGCTAATAGAGTTGTAAAGTTCCGGGATGACCTTGTTAATTTGAAGCCCCATGCAATTCATTAATTTGGCAGGACAATAATCTCTTCACACTTGAAAGCTCCAAATGAAATAAATGGTGTGATGTTTGTGTTTATTATTCTTGCTGATTAAATGATTTTATTATTTGGATAAATATCACATACTGGGTGACTTCAAAGGCTGTATCACCGACACTGGATCGCAATAAAAACAGCCCAAAGGGAAATTATTATTTCCCATAAAATATGCGCAGATCTGTCAAAACAAGCAGAAAAACATGCCACACGTTCACATGTTGGACATTTAAGGTGGTTGTGCAACGCTGCAGAGTGTTGAGGTGACCCTGCCAGACTGCAGCAGAAAGGATATTTGGGAGTGCAGTTTGCAGAACAGCTTGAAGTGTTTACCACCATCTGTCCTGCTCCCTCTGGTGCTGATCAACAGACCTGGAGGAGCCCTGGACGGTGCTGGGGAAAGTGTCCGGGCCCAGGTGCTGCTACTGGCCTGACAATGTTTGGGTGTTATAATTCACTTTTACCCAATCAACTCCATAGAAAAAAGCTAAAGGTGTTAATCATGGAGGGCGCATAGTCCCTTCACACCTCATATACCATTTCCACTTGATTGCGCATGATGGAAATGGCCCTAGTCCATTTTTTTCTCTGTGAATTCTAGTTGATACCCATGCTGTACATCTGCCTGTGCCTATATTGAGAGGGCATTTTGAAAAAAGGTAATTGTGGCTTAAACTAGGCCAAATCTTAAAGTTGGCTCTGGAAGCAGACAGATAATAAGAGCCCCTGCAGCAACGAAGTAGAGTTAACTATATTATGATTTTTATGCCAATAAACTCAAATAATCTTTTTTTCATATTTGACTGAAGGACACCAGGAAGGTTAATAAATGTACCACTATTTATTTAATTGAGTTAATTAGGCAATATGTATTTATTTGTTTCCCCAACCGATAGCCTTGCTAGCTAGCTAACAAGAGCTATCGTAACTTTTGGTGAGGGCACAGCAGCTGTGTGCGATTTGAGACAACACTACCCAGTGGAAATGTGCACACTGCACCGGTATTTAACCTGTTAAGCCCCTGTCCCACTGTCCCGAAATTGACACCGGGTGGACACACGATAACGTGAGCGGTGGCAAAATCTTTGGCACGTTAAAAAATTGCCGAAAGACCTTGCGAAGGTTCATTTTCGTGTTGAATTTGTTTGTCCATGTTGCCCTTCGTAAGGCAATCTTGAGGGCATCTTGTTAAATCGTGTCATCTTCGTCTTTACTTTGTGTGATCATCAGTGCCATCTGGCATTTTTCTTCTCACAAGGACAATACGGAGGAAACAAGAAGCTGCCCGATTGTCTTAGGAAGGCAACACGACTATGTGAAGCCCTCGCAAGGCCGTCGTGTAGCCATTGTATTATAGTACGATGACATCGAGATTGCCTTTATTGCAATGTAAACATATTATGTAAATAACCCAATTTTCGTTCTGTGAAACTGAAAAGGATATTACATTGTTTTTGTTACTTTCGTTGCAGTTGCATGTCTTAAATGCAGTGGCGAGCCGTGACTTTTATACCTAGGCCCTCTGACTCCCTCCCTTTATCTCGAGAAAAAAAAGAGTTATTACATCACAGCGTATACTTCAGCGGAATATCAAAACAACGGACCGGGGTGCAAAACGTATCAATGAAAGCGACCCTCTACAACACAAAACAACAGCTGTAAATAACCCAATTTGTGTTCTTTGAAATTGAAAATGATATTGCATTGTGTTTGTTACTTTCATTGCAGTTGTATGTCTTAAGTGTAATTTGGCATACTTTTATTTTGAAGGCGAGTTTACGCTGTTGACAGAAAGTTGTTGTTGCTATGGAAACAAGACAAGCTTCAAAGCGGGCGGAACTTGTCATAAAGTCCGCGATAATAAAACCCACCCATTTAGAGGGAAGATATGATTGGTCAATTGTACTGTCATTTGGCATTACTCTCTCGTTCAGTTACTATAGTGGGCCCTC
>NW_011368154.1:197852-206046 GCF_000735185.1 Notothenia coriiceps | reverse complement strand
TGGGGATTGTCCACAGTATTGAGAATGTAAGTCGCTTTGGATAAAAGCGTCTAACAAGTAACATGTAATGTAATTAAAACATTTTTTTTTTTTTAATATATCTTTTAGTTCTATTTTTCATTAGTTTTACCAAAATAACTTGATTTAAATTGTATTTAAAATAACATTTCCAAATAAATGAATCCTTCGAATTTGNACATTAATCTCACAGCTGTATCATAGCTTTGAGAAAAAAGATTATTAATTTAACCCTCTTAGAAGTGAAGATATAGTCATTTGTTCTGGAAATGACATGCCCAGAACAAATGACTATATCTTCACTTCTAAGAGGGTTAAATTAATAATCTTTTTTCTCAAAGCTATGATACAGCTGTGAGATTAATGTAGAGAAGTCAGAATCATTATAGATATTTTTATTTTAAAGTAAATTCAAATTGAACATAGTAAGAAAGTGTAATTATAGTTTGCGTCCAAAAAAAAAATTACTTAAAGTGAAAACCACCCTTGAATTATGGGAAAGTAGACTAAAAGCTTTAGGAATCCAAACTATAACATATAATAACTACCCTGTATCAAGATTGATGCAAAACAAGTGACATTTGACCTTTTTAGAGAGGTTTAGAAAAAGAAACCACCTCTGGGGTCATTTGGGTGTATTTGCCATATCTCTGGAACCCATTGGTTGATTTTGGTGATTGACACCTCTTTTGAACTTTTAGAGCCAATAGAATCGAGGGGAAGTTCCTAAATCCATCTAAACATTACCATTGGTGAATGAGAGTGATGCGCAGCCAGCATACCCAAAACCGGAAGCTGGGTTAAAGCTCTCATACACTCTATATGAAAACTACTCTTATTGACAAAATGTTATGACAGATTATCAGCCCTGAGACACAGTTTCGTGAGTATTGTTGTTTTTAGCCCCCGCCCCCGGGGGTACTGGGCTTAACAGGTTAACGGGAAGAAACTCAGCTATCTGACGATACGAACAATTTTTACCGAAACGAAACACAAGTCTAACGCCAAGCCTTTGAATTAGCACTAAGCAAAAGAGTGCTAACGCACTTAACTCACGGTAGAAATATGTTATACTCCATCGGATCTGAACAAACTAGATATCTTATGAAAGCTGGGATTCCACAGGTTCCAATGGTATAAGTATTATCACTGTGCGACCAAAACTCACGGCAGCGAAAGCAAACAAAGACAACACACAACTTCACTTTAAGGGGCCAAAACGGCAAATACGTCTTACCTTTGCTGTTTTCTAATCAAAAGTTGTGTTCTATGGCATTAAAACGCATACAAACGCTGCTGAAGGTTAATCCAATGTGTCTGTGTCCTTTTGAAATGATTACTGATAATCCATCATCATATGTATGGATGTAACGGTCAACATAGAGTTCAACATGTGTGAAAAAGGTGTTTGTCTTCTTTATGCTTTGCACCTGTCACGCGGGCCTCTGCTCCTCTGGCTGTGAGATTGAATCCTGTCTCTGGCAGCAGGCCCACCCCCCTGATTTACCTCGCTCTTTATCTTTGTAGCTGGCTGTGTTCTGTGGGCCTGATCACACTGAGCAGGTAATGTCAATAGGGATTTTGATCATTTGTATCTCCAGTATTTATTGCTCCGTGCTCTCAGACGTGACTTGCACTGAATAGTTGGCCAGAGTTCTGGTGAGCCACAGAGCAGCAGTTTAGAAATTCAGAACTCAGGCTAGGAAAGTGCACTTATTGGACTTATTGGACTGCAGATCTCCCCCGGCTAATGTTCTTTCTCCATCATAACATTCTGCATGTGGTATTTATCTGCAGATGCTCAACTTCAAAATGAGACCAAACTTTTCTATTGATGACTGATAATTAGCCACATTGAAGGCCAAACATTTTCCATCAACAGACTAGCTAAGGCTTGTTTTTATCCTCGCCCAGTATGGAAATGAACATTGTTAAAGAAAAGGGGACAGTGCAGATAAAGACTAAATAAAACAGTAGACTAACATATTTATTAAAGAGGCAAGAACAGGTTAATAAAAAATGTATTAAATAAGTACACATCCAGAGTAGAAATGATAAGTAGCAGCATTATCAGAAGTAAATGAAGATATAAAAGTAATGAAGTAGCAGCCAGTAAAAACAGTAGTAAAAAGTATATATTGCACAGTGTTATTTTAAATTAGTTGATCCTATAAAGGCCCTACCAGGGGTCAACAGGATAGAAGAGTCCGCAGTCATTGATGGTATAATACAGTCAATAAAATAGTTTTTTTTAATATAATGAAACACATCATCAGCATACTGTCAACAATTACCACAATAAATGTCAGGTGCATGGTTCCATGTGAATATAATAGCATGTGCCTATAAGTGAAGCAACCATAGGGGCAAGTGGCGGGCTTCTCCAGGGCCCACTCTTAGCAGGGGCCAACTACTGAGCCTGATATTTGGACCTCACTATTGGATAGAACGATAAACCAGCACAAAAAATACAATGTTCTAAACCGACACATACTGTACACAAACTAAAAAAAAAGGAAGACAAATATCAAACTTAAAAAATGATTCAGCAGAGCACTAGGCATTATGGGAAATGTGGCCTGTCACTACAATATGTAAGTTTGAAGCATTATATTGAAATTTGCCCCTTTGCGGGTTGTTTTTTTAATCTAGCTAGGCTGGGAAATGGAGAAAAGAGTAGCCTACAAATCGGGTGCATTAAAAAGCAATGAGCAGGAGAGTAAGATAAGTTTAATTGCATCCTGTGCTTCTCTTACATTTGAGTTCATGAAGTCTGAGGCTTAAACATTTACAAGTGGTTTTCAACATGAAGTAGAGCCGGATGTTTTAAAGAAGTGAATGTTGTGGAGGTTATCTACAAATTATCAACAGTCCTGAGTTGGAAAGTCTTGGTTCGCGCAATTAAGGTGTTAAGGATGGTGAAGTCCAAAGGCATTTGTTTTTTTTCATTCTCATCGATGTGATATCTAAAGAAAACCTTGATGATTCTTTTTTTCATATTTGGCACATAGTGTACGCACTTATACTTGGATAAACCGGTTCGAATTTTTTGGACAAAAGTCAAGGTCTTTTTGGGACATAATAATATGACAATTTCCCCAAAAAGTTTAGTAGGCTAAAAAAATGAAGTGATCACATTTCAGGGATACATGGAAGTATAATACAACTTATAAAACGGACAAGTCAAATCAAGCAATCTGATTTGGTTCTTAGCCGTGATATAATGAGCGTATTTCAAGGATAGATTTGCAGTTACTTTTCACAACAAGTCAGTATTCGTCCGTGTCTGAGAAAAGCCACAACCGTTACAACTGTTACATTACGTCCGTTACGAAACTAACTAACTAACAAAGCTTAAAGGCCATGTAATGCATCTAACACAGGTGTTTTTTAACATGTAGTTTAGATATCACCAGAATAAAAATAAATAAAAATGTTTAAAGTTTGGTCATAATTAAATGACATATACGTTAAAAACCGATGTTGGTTCCGAAGTTTGCCGAGTACGCCCCCGATCACTCCCGAACGAGCGGTGACGTCACACGTGGCAAATATTGCCATTTGATCAAATCAGTCCAAATGGCAAGCAACGCGACAACTTCAGACAGCGACAGCGACAGCGATCATTCAAGCTCAGATTCGGTGGGTTATCTGGATTCAGTTACAGAAGTAGAGAGTGAACCAGCTAGCCTTTCACTTCAAGGCATCTTGCCTTATCAGTACGAGCCTCCTGCCCGGCAATCGAACAACGAGGCAGAAACTTGTGAAAGAGAAGCGGATTCCCCAGCCGGCGAGACTCGAGTCGGCAATACTGAATGGTAAATTCTGTTTTATTTAATTTGACCTGCACTAAATGTCGATCTTAATTTGTCATCTGTTCCTCACACGTCCGGCAGATATTATTTTTGTTTTATGTTATGTACAATATTCAGGTGTAGGCCTACATGTCAATGCTGTGAAAGCATGCCCACTGCAGATGAATGTGTATACTGCAGAGAGATCTGGCAGGTGATGGAACAAATAGACAGTTTGCAACCTACTGACCAGATAGCAGAGTCCTGCATCGGGTCGGGTATCCGCGGGTACCCGACGGGTGACCCGCAAAAAAGGTGATTTGCGGGTGGTATTTTTTCAAACGCTTTTTTCCGGGTTCGCTTCTGGGTAAAACAAAGATGATGCGGGTCCGGTTGCGGGTGTTGCATAATAAATATATTTAAACAATAATAATTTAGTTTAATGTTTAAATCCTCAGACCTCTCCTCCGCGGGACCGAGCATAATCATAACCTCTGCAGTGCATCTATCTGCTGCTGAGCGCACCACATTCTGAATGGCTGAGGTGAAGCTCTCTATAGCGGAGAATACAGCATTTTCAATAACTCTTCCTCAAGAGCGAAATCCAACGTCTGGGAGGCTTTTGGTGTCATCCTAGATGGAGAAAATAACCAACATCCCAGGCTTTTTGAGCCAAATATGCAACTGCGTGTGTTAATAATTGGACGTTTTCACTGCTTATATATATGCGGGTTCGGGTCGGGTTGCGGATCTTGTGCCGTCGGGTCGGGTTGCGGGACTAATTGGCAATCTGTGCGGGTAGCGGGGCGCGGTCGCTGCTAGGGTTTGTAGTGACGAGATCCCTCTAAGACCACACCTCTTACCCGGTTTTTATGTCGGTGTCACACACCTTTGGAACACTTTCTAAATCGTCTTAATACAATCACCCAACTACGGACAGTAAAAGGTTGTTTCCCATATTATGTTTCATACTACTAAATGAAAAAACTAACCTGGTTGTATGAAATAAAGTGGATTAAACTTTTATCAGAATTTAGTCTGTTGCACCTAAAGACCTAATAAAAGAGTAACACAGAGAGTATCAACTTCCAAAGGATCCTACTTTTTAATGTCCGGAGAAGAGTAGAAAATTCACCCTCCTTGAAACGTGTTACCACCCCCTGATTTACTAAAAAACCGGGTGACATAATATATACCACATAATAATATTCCATAGTTCAAAATGTTATAGAGCCGAAAATGTACGACGTCCTCACTAAAAAAAAAATGAGTAATAAGTAGTTTTAATCTTAGGTTTTATAATATATATTAGAATTAAGGCGGAAGACGTGTTCTCGTGTAAGCGATAACCCATGAATTCCAAACACGAATATGAAAATCATTGTCTGTTTTTATTTTTTTTTTTTTTTTTTTTTTTTTTTTTTTTTTTTTTTTTTTTTTTTTTTTTTTTTTTTATTTGTTTTTAATTTTTTTTTTACATGTGTATTTAATCATCCAATAATACGTCCGAATTGCATAAAGATGGTGACACCATCATATAGATTTTTATGCATTGCTACAAAAGAGATACATTTGATGCATATCAATCGAATAGTAAGACAGCCCCAAGTTTTCGGATTGGACACGGAATTTCCGTACATTCGTAAGATTGTGGTCCAAAAAAATTGTACATCAAACTATAGTGTCTTATTTTTTTATTTACAAATTCAAACCATTATATTGACTGTATATGCAATTTTTGCCTACACCAGGCTTCAAACGCCCATGCGGAGGCTAGGCAGGCTAGTGAGGGGCTTGCTCGCACTGCAGTGCGCACGTTTATAACGTAACTAGTTTAGTCAGGTTACCGTTCGTTGCGCTGTTGAAGTCTGTCGCTGTCGCTGTCGCTAGTAAGTTCGAGTCTAAGCCACCCAATAGACCAAGTCAATGTCTTCATCTCTCACTTGTCGATCGGAAAGTGAGTTCCGTAGAACGGAAAAGTCATGCTCGGAGGACGGGCCGTTAGCTTGTTGCTCCGTCTTTTAACACTTCTCTTCGCCTAAGGCGTCGGCGCTCTGAGCTCAGCCGTTATGACTTACCATTTAAGAAAAATAAATTAAACTGGACGTGATTTACAGCTAAATTAAACAGTAGACAAGGAGTGTGCAGGCCGTCTATACAAAAAAAATACAATACATGTTATAAGTCACACATGTACAGTTACGACACTTTCGTACGGGTGACGTCTACTTACACATACGACGTCTCTCTAGACCGTCCACTACCTTGTTATCTGTCAAACGTTGGATGACTGGTCTATCGTCTCAGGACGTAGCCCAGCCCATAGGCGCCCATGGGCTGCCCACTGGGCGTTTTTCCACTAAACGCCCACCATAAAAAAGTTTGCGAAAAAGGCCCAAGCGAAGACCCATTTTTGTTTCTACTACGCCCAGCCAACGCCCACAACGTATTATTATATAAATTTGTTATTATTAAATCAAATACAAATTTAGGAGTCTGGAGAGGAGGCGCCCTGCTCGTATTAGTATTGGAGACGTCACGTAGATAGACCGACGACTCGCGTGGTGTAAGACTTACCGACTCCACTTCGAGAGATATATCGCCTCTTATGTCGTAAAAGTTATTGAGAAGGAGTTCTCGCTTAGTTGCAGACCCTCCGAAAACCACAGTAGGATCTACCTCTTTTATTGGTTGTAGGGTCCGAAAACTCGGTTTATACGTTGACGCACACAATTATTAACGTGCAAAAGTGACGAATATATATACCGCCCAAGCCCACCCAACGCCTAGAACGCCGCCAGCCCAGCCCAACGCCTTGATTAACCTTATAACACGCCCATCGCCCCGCCCAAAGCATAACGTGCAGTGCCCACGCCCCGCCCTTCGCCCAGACTTTAGTCTGCGACACGTCCTGAGACCGGTCTATCTCTGTGCTGCCCTTGGTTCCACGTATAAGCGGTGGATCCGAATCTCTTCCGGACAGAGTCACAAACCTGTGACTTTTATCGCATAGAAGTTATGTTATTGTTGTTGGTGTCTCGAATACCCGGTGATGTGGTCATTCATTTAACTACTGGTTGACGATAACTTGAAACGAAAGTATATTATAATCACGAGATGTCTATACCATGTGAAAATTCTATGGTAATTTGAGAAAGTTCGTCAGTTTTGTCGACCCGAAATAAAAGCCTTTTAATTTGTTGAATGTGTACACTCCTTATATATTCTCCAGATACTAATCAGTTCGTCAGTAACATGTGGAGTATAAATAAAACTCGTTCATTTATGTTTATAGTACAATATTCGTAAACATTGTAACAACGTCATTATCTTATGGTATTTAAACTAAAAAGAGGCTTATATAAATATTAGACATATGAAAAAAGTAAACCTTCATAGCATTTATCAATATATGGCGAACAAGCAACCTGACTCCACATGAGCCGGTTTTTGTCTTAGACTACAATGTTCAATTTTTAATTGTTTTCTTGGGACATAGTCCCTAGCGTTGTCGTTTAATTATGTTAGAATTGTTTGAACCACGTCGACTTGACCAATATTACAAAGAACGTACTACTATACATTTACTACATGAAACATTTAATAAATGTAGTACGCTTGGTAAAATTGGTCAGTCGACGTACTGAATACAGTTTAAATGTCTAAACCGGTAACTTTAGGGACTATCGCCGGAGGGCCAAGTCCCATTCAGAAGGCATATAGAGCCAATGTCGTGTACGTCCGTCGCCCTGAGACTAAAACCCGGCTCATGTGAGGGTCGTGGTTGCATGTTTGACAGCTATTCGACATATAGCTATGAAGGATTACTTTTTTTTCATATGTCTAATATTTATATAAACCCTCTTTTTAGTTTACAATACATCATGATAATACATCGTTACCAATGTTTACCGAATATTGTACTATAAACATAAAATGAACATGTTTTATTTATACTCAACATGTACTGACGAACTGTATTAGTATCTGAGAATATATAAAGGAGTGTACACATCAACAAATAAAAGGGTAGCTTTCTTTTTTATTTTCGGTTCGACAAAAACTGACGAACTTTCTAAATTACCATAGAAATTTTCACATGGTATAGACATCGCTGATTTTCTAATTACTCTTTCGTTTCGACGTTATCCGTCAACCCAGTTAGTTATAAATGAATGACCACATCACCCGGTAGTTGCGAGACACAACAACAAACATACTTCTATGGCGATAAAAGTCACAGGTTTGTGACCTGTCGGAAGAGATTTCGGATCCACCGATTATTACGTGAACCAAAGAGCAGCCACAGAAGATAGACGCGTCTCAGGACGTGCCCAGACTAAAAGTTCTGGGGCGAGGGGCGGGCGTGGGCACTGCACGTT
>NW_011368154.1:186196-197807 GCF_000735185.1 Notothenia coriiceps | reverse complement strand
TGTCATATGGTTTTATCTGATTACACTGTGACGTTATTCCAGTTTACCATGTTCACTTTTAATTTTTCTGGAAAAACATAAATAGTTTGTCTTTAATTATGTTAGAATGTTACCACTAAACCTTTTACAACAATTATAAATGTACAGAAACTTGTTATTATAAACATTTCCTACATGAAACATTTAAATGTATTCGGCTTGGTAAAATGTGTCAAAGTCACGTACCCTGAATACAAGTTTAAATGCTAAACCGGTACTTTAGGCTATCGCCCGGAAGCGGCCAAGTCCCATTCAAAGCCTAGAGCCAATTCGTGTACGTCCCGTCGCCCTGAGCTAAACTCTATGGGGGTCGTGGTGCATGTCTTGACAGCTGATTCGACCATATAGCCTATGAAAGGATTACTTTTATTTCATCTCTAATATTCTATATAAACCTCTTTTATTTTACAACTACATCATCGAGATGACTATCAAATAATTAAAAGTGGTAAAAATAATAAAGATATTCAGACGTAATTCATTTTTGGCCTTACTTATTTCACTTCAACTTTTATATATTTCAGTCACTAGGCAAGTTCACTGTACTCTGGTGACATTTAGCTCAAGCTGGCATAACACCTGTAGTAACTTAATTCTGACCCGAGTTTTGTGCACAATCTTCCAGCACCCATGATCAATGTTTATAGCAATCAGGAAACATTCACAGCTCAGAACTACACATCGCTTCCCCATCATGAATTGTTAGATACAAAAAGTTTAGCGAGGTCCGGTTACACATATGTTGAGCGAAAATAGCGGAAGGATACAAAACAAACAATCCAGACGAGGCTGGTGTTTGCCACGTGTGACGTCACACAGCTGGGTTAATGGCTGGCAAGCTTTTCGCTACCGGAGCGGAATAACACGGGAAAGTGGCACACATTTCATGTTATTTGGGGGGTATTTATGGAAAGAATCATTGATGTTGATATGTCAAATGAAACAGTGGAAAGTGATGAAGCGATTTATTAACACAGAATAACGTTTATTTTGGACATTTCATGGACTTTAAGATGGAAACATGTAAGGGATAATGTGCAGCAAGGACTTATTGACCGTTGTTAAGGATGCTCACATGTGCAGAAAGAAGTCCGGTCGATTTAACTGTATACAGTTGGGCTGTATAGCAAACTGCATGCAGTTTGTTTTTCAAACTGGGACAAGAAAACAGCGGAGAAGTAACAGGGCAGAAACCCTCCTTTTTACACAACGGTCGCAAGCTATTGCTTAATTGACCAATTAGCTGAGGCATACCGCCAAAACATGGTAAACCTGACAAACAATATTCTGTTAAATTTTAAATGACATGGAATTGTCAAAATAAATATAATGGTCTCAATAAGACATCCAAAAGACAAAACCCCCAACCATATTTGTATTATGTTATTTTACCTATTACGTATATCTGTAAATATACAACAGTGGATGAATGTTGGTTTGCTGATTGTTGGTTCAGTTGCCATCTAGGGTGTTTGCCGCAACATTTTAGGGATAATTTGCAGACCCTGACGCAAACTCGGACTAAGTAAATCAATCATTTGACACATAATATTGATATTAACATGTTTGTACTGATTGAAGAACTTTCATTACGAAAGAAAATAGAACATCCCACTGAACAGCATCAGTTGAAACTGTGTTCCCGTTGGTATACTTCTATCTCTGTTGTCGAGCTCTTTGTGTCTTTAACGTCTTTCCTCCCTTTGCACTGCTTTCTTGTCCTTGTATGAAAAATGAAAACTCAAAAAATATTCTATAATGTTTTCTGAAGGGAAGGAAAAAAAGTGTTTTGTTCAGCCAAAGCTGATTTTACATTGAAAGGACTTGCTGAATGTCCATATTGACCAATCAGAATTGAGTGTTCAACTAAGCCTTCAAAAAAGAATCCTAAATAAATCCCACATAGTCCCTCGACCTCAAAGAAGGAGAATCTTTGTGGAGTAACAATAAGAACAAATAAAATGTTGGATGAAGGTGGCAATAAAACATTTATATAATAAAATGTAAAGTTTGTTGCAGTGCTATTACATACAAAGGGTTAACGAATAGTTGTAACAGTTAAGATAATGATAAATTGCTACATGTCCAGTTACAATGTCCCGGTGATGTATTAAAGAGACTCCCAGACTTATTAATTATATTAATGATTGGAAGCACACACACAAACTGAAGCCACAGTGTGTGTTTTTCTGAGCTGGAGAAATCCGGTTTAATTTCATCGAGGTCAGTGCAGTGTGCTGCATCATATCTGAGCTAATTGACCGCAGTAATACATGTTTCACAATCCTGTCACAGCAACAGATGGAGGCTGGTGATAAAGCATGGTAGAGCAGAAGAATATCCCAGAAATGACAATCCAATTTGCTGTGATTAGACACAAGACGGGGACAGTGCACCCGTCTACATTCTATAACAGCTGATATTCTCTTTTTTCATATCTCTCTCCTATGCTCTCCTATGCTCTCCTTCCTCTACCAATAACAGAACAAACTCAATGTATAGTGTTTCCGTATTGAATACAGGGTTAGGGTTTAACTTGCTTTGTTCCCCCCTGATATATTGTAATTTGTGCTTGTCTTACTTTTTAAATGTTATATATTAATTAGGGCCGGGACTCGATTAAAAAAATTAATCTAATTAATTACAGGCTTTGTAATTAATTAATCGCAATTAATCGCATTTTTAATCACATATAAATATTTGACCTGAGAACAGTGAGAAGCAATTTTTTTCACATGGATTTTAGTATACCATTGAATAATGACTGAATACATAAGCTTAAGCAACAAAACATTGTTTATTTTTTTAAAGGATGTACTTAACCAAGACCAACAGAAAAGTGCAATTTTTGCCATAAAGTGTAGCAATAGCATATTTAGGAATATAGTACATTTCAGAGATTCAGGTAGCCTATAGGTAGGTAGACCTTCTGTAAACTATAACACTTTGTTTTTTAAGTATAACACAATACTTTCAAGTACATTCAGAACATTGGAAACCCTGACTATTAGAAAACATCTCTCTGTTGCTTCAGAGGCCATAACAGACTTTGTTGATTTACCAACAGTTGATTTAAAAGATCTAATCAATTTCAGACCAACTCTCTCAATAACCTTGGCCAAAACAATAAACAGTTCAACATAAAGTGCCAGTTGCACCAACAACATAATAAATAGTTCAACATAAAGTGTACCATTTAAAATAAAATAAAAAAGTGCCAGTGATTGACCTCAATCCCTCCTATTCTTCCAATATCCTGATGAAAAATAAAATCTCTCTGTTGCATAGGCCACTGTTTGATCAACGCGAATTGGGTGTGGGTCCTTGTACTCCGAGTCGGGCTAACGTCCACGCTAGCTTCCACGCTAGCTGCTATAGGTTTTGCATTGAGGTGATACTTGAGGCTTGATGTGCTGCGGTGATACGCAAATTCCTTTTTGCATAATTTGCAAACAACCATGCTCTTATCAATACTTCCATCCGTCCGTTTTTTAAAACAAAATGTCCCATCCACGGGGCCAACCAAAGCGGTCTCATCAGCTTGTTCGTTCACGTTTGACTATTGTTCACTGTGGTTTGTTGTTGTTTGAAGTCATGAACGTTAGTTGGTGCTCCAGTATAATCGGTACCCCTGAAACTCATCCAGTGAGAAACGTTCCGCGGTGCAAAAATAAGTGCGATTAAAATGCTTTAATTTTTTTAACGCGTTAGTTTTTGTGTAATTAATTAATCTTAATTAACGCGTTAAAGTCCCGGCCCTAATATTAATATTTATATTTTTCATATTTAACATAGTCATTGTGAATCTATCATTATTTTGTGTTTCAACTACACCAAATAATACTACAAAATAGATGTCCTACTTTGTTTCCTCACTTTTGAACAATGGCCTTATTTCAGAACTCCCAGAATCTCTATGTCAATGATAGCTAGTGAAACCGAGCCAACTAAAAAGTGATTGGACGGATCATTCGGGTATCGTCATGGACACTTATTCATAAAAATTGTGACATTCATATCATTTTCAAACAATTTTTTATTACGGTCAAATGTCCTCTATCCATCATTGTGATGGAATCGACAGAACGCGCTCATACAGAAAATAAGATGACTAGAGGATACACAGGCCTTTTAATTTCCTCATGGCCTTGTAAGCTTTGATGCTGGACAATATAAATGTGTCTGAATGATGCTCCAGAAATGTACCCTGCTCAAGAAGTAATGAATGGTTAGCAATATGATTGGAAACCAGATACATTCATAGTGGGTTTTTTCACTAAATGTAATTAAGGCATGCATAATTGGAAGGACACTTTCATGTTAAAGAAGAGTTTGGTGCTTTGTAGTGCATGTCATTGCCTGAATGTCGTTTTGCTGCTTTACAAATCCATGTGTCCACGATCCTTGAGCGTTTATTTTCTTGCCTCTGTGTAATCCGCATTAGCCTTGAATGGACTAGAAATATTTGTAGCAGTTGATCTCCCCATTAAATGGAGTGAACCCTTTCAATAGCTTCTCAGCATAACGAATAAGTGGCTTTATATGAATTTACAGGAGAAATCACATTTGCATTAATCCATACAGAAACCCTAGCTACCATCCTGGACCTTGTAATATTCACTTTTTACTGTCAGAGAGGTTCAATTCAGTCAGGCTGTATATGCATACTACAGCGTTGTTGTTTCATGGTGTGACTACAGTGCAGCCCAGAAGACATTAATAAGACATGAACTCCCGTGAAAACATGCCTCGTCAACATTTGGAGGGGGTTTTAAAATATTGACAATAAGCTTTTTTGCCATTCATTTCAATGTTTTCGGTATCTTTATAAATGTGTATAAAATGAGGCTCTTATTTAGTGACGGTTAACTTTAACAGTTGATGGAAGTTGAGAAGACTTTATCCCATGTAGCCTGCCATGCCCTGCTTTTGATTTAATGCTTAAACATTTCTGAGTGTATACAGTTATTCAAGTCTCATCTTTGCATATTTACAGAAACATATAATACTATACTGAGCCCTGCTTTGGTTTGATCTTTGGTTTTGTTACCAATGTGCAGGTGTGATTAGATTTGTATTACGTATCAGATTTGCTGACATGATGCAGGTATACAGTATATTTTTTATTGTATTGAATTTCACAAGCAAAACTTTCTTCTGAAAGGCTAGCTGTCGCTGTGCATTTTTTACTGTTTGTCAAAACAGTTGACAAAATAGGAACACTTATTTAGCAAAACTGCTCTTTTTCTGATCAACTGCTTATACATTTGTTTGTTAATTGGCTGTTCTCATTCGTGCAGGTAGAATGAAGAACAAAGTGCCTCAATCTGCAGAGTGTACTGTGCCGTGCTGTAGTTGTGATGTTTGCTTTGATACCTGTGTGGAGGTTTGATGTGGTCATTATCATATATCAAATATGCTGACATAAAGCAAGTACCCCTGCTTTTATTTATTTGCGGCAAGGATTTAAATAGTAGGGAGCTTGTGGTAAATCGCCAGGTTTACTGTAAGTGTAAATGATAAAACTTTGTGACCTGGAGTAAACTCAATATTTAGGATTGACCGGTACTTTGGAAGATACAACTTCACCTCCTGTTCCCTGGGCGCTGTATACAAGCTACGCACTGCTTCTAATAATGTTATATGTGGACAATACATTTCGGTGTGCGTGTACATGTATATTTGTGTGACGACTATTTGGCATCACTTGAGTGTGGTCCTGTCCCCTCTACTCTGAGCCTCTCTAAAGTTGTCTCTGCTGATGGAGAGCTGTGCATGCCCAGCACATTCATTGTGTGTCATTGATTGAGCGCTGCAGTGAATGAAGCTATTGCCTGCCCACTTCTGGAGACCCTATAGAAACGATTGTGTACTTATAGGGCAGCACTCAAGCTCTATGGGAGCTGAGCTGGGAGAATATTAAAGAGGGCAGACCACAACACTTATTCATTGAAAAATATATTGTTTTACATAGGGTTGTTATTGTTGTTTTATCAGTAGTAGTAATAGTTATGTGAACTATATGTTACCCTTTATCTGTATTTACCAGTTTTTTACAAGAACTGCACAGACGAAAAGACAAGGCAATAAATTAGACTAGAACTAAATAAACGTGTTTTAATGTTGCTGGTTAATTTGGAGTATGCCAAACACTTTTTCTTAGGCAATTGTTTTAAAAAATATAGCTGCTTTGAAAAAATCTTGTTGGCCATTTTTCTTTTTAATTAAATTATTTTCAGTAAGATATTATCTTTGACCTTACAATATTTTAGGTGAAAAGGGATATGCATGAGAGCATATGAGGAGCAATGTATGGAACAGACAATATGGAGCCTGGGTAGGAGGTAACAAAACTACTTTTTCTGAGATAATAGTCCCCAATAAAGGAACCACATTGCTTTACCTTCCAAGGTTGGATCAACCTCCTCACATACACCGCTGGTTAGCATGTATAATGCATGTAGCCTGCTCGGCACATTTTCTTTTTCACCCACAACGGTCCTTCGGGAGCATATCTTATTGACTGTGAACCCCCTTTATCACCACAGTGCCTAGATCCACAGTAGAATGTGAGATAACGGGCAAAGAACAACTGTTAGCTTGTAGATAAGGAGAGATAGTTAGTGGTAAAGGTCTGATAGATCGAAACATCAATACATTCACAAATTACTTGTCTCTTTTCCAAAGAATACCACGATACAATGGCTTGGTAGGCCGTGCAATTTCTACACTATAAAATGTGTTGTTTATTTAAAAAGGAGTAATAGCTTGGAGAAACTTTATATCTTGTAATATTCCATTGATGAGAACTGCCCAACGCTTCATGTGAATAGAGTGACATATTGCAGCATTCCTTCTCACGGCCCGTCCACACAGCGGCGTGCGTTGAAGCTTGCCGGCGGCCGTTTCTGAAACTCGACCAACAACCAATCACATGAATCTCCCACCCCTGACACACAAGCAGCGGTTTGATTGGCTAGAGCTTGTACTGGCATATGATTCGATTGGCTGACGCTTCTGCCGAGGCTTCAAAAGTTGAACATTGCTCAACTTTTGCAGCGAGCCACACCAGCAAAGCTCCGCGTCGCTTCCCACAATGCAGTTCGGCAAAAAGTGACGTCACCCCATTGCTTGAGCAATAACACAAGCAACAAATAAATAAATTATAATACACCTCCATGCATTTCAAATAAAGTCAAACAATTTCTAAATAATATTAATACAATCCATCTCCTCAGCTACTGAACATCACATCTGAAGCACAGCAGTGCTTGAAACAAATCAGACACAAAGCGGCCTCCTACGCATTGGGGGGAATTAAAACAACTGAGCCAGATGAAACTCTCTGTCTGTGAACAGGTAATGGAGTCTGCATTCATCAGACAGAACAAAGTTTCTATTTTCCACTGCCGAGGGCAACATACCACATCTCAACTAAAGATACACTTCTGTTTATTGCTCAGGTTAATGGGCACAAAGAGCTCTGGATGGTGAATACACAATATCAAACTATCAAAAGTGATGCAGTTTCAGAAACTTTTTAACTTGCATTATTTCTGCTGGCCAGCAGGGGGTTGCTCCACTGGTTGTAAAAATAAGTCAGATTGTATAGAAGTGTATGAAAAAAATACCCTACAGTACTTCACACACTTCATTTGACTGCCTCGGTAACTATTTCCTGATGATCTCATTTGCTATAGTTGAAAGTCCTCGTCCTTACGTTATAATGTTAATTTAGTAAATGATGGTCCAATTTGGAGTAAACTAGATCAGGGGTTCCCAAAGTGGGGGTCGCGAGATGATTACAAAATAAAAATGGAACAAAAAAAAAAAAAAAAATGATAAAAAAAAATTATAATAACAAAAAAAAAGATTATTATTAATAATAACGTTTGCATAGATATTTTCAGGGGCGGACTAGCCATCCGTATAATTCCCCCGCAAGCTCCCCCTTTGACAATCCACTAGCGCCGACCCCCCCTCCCCCGTCGACAGGGGGTCGCCAGTCTCTGGCGCTGTTATTTTGGGGGTCGCGGGCTGAAAAGTTTGGGAACCCCTGAACTACATGATAGAGCCGGGTTTAGGACATGGTTTGCCCGTGATTGACAGGTTTCTACACCACAGTATCGCCTCGTTTGTGTTTTCAGTTCTTCAAAGGTAATTGTAACATTGTGGTTGCCTAAAAATAAATGTTGCCTTTTTCTTCACTTCTGGTTCCAAGGAACATATTTGGGAAAAACAATTGAATGACAAAATGCATTATGCGTGATATCACAGTAACCACATCCCCCATCCACATCTTCTTAAAAACATTCTATAATTAATCTTACTGATTTTTATTGTCAGGATCAGAAATGTTGAAATGTTCAGAAACTGCAAACATATGAAAGGGGAAAGATGACGTCAGCTAGTTGCTGAAGGGTGACAGCATAAAGGACATTTGACCTTTATGCTGTCACGTCCTTACTGGTCCCGCAGGAAACAAAAATCTGTCAGAAACAATGCCACCATGTCTCCAGAGACCTGCCTGCAGTACGATACAGAGAGGAATCGACACTTCTCAGACTGTCATCCCGTGAATTGTCCCTCATCTCCATCCAACACCTGACAACTCAACCTCACAGAGTGACCTTCAGCTGCCACCTCATCCTCCTGCCTCAACAGTTACTCTTCACGTTTTGCAACCCGGACAGCACTTGTACCAATCTCGGTGCGCTCACGTACATGCCATTTTATGCAGCAAAGTGAGAGAAATAAGTTTGCCCTCCCCCACCAACTCTCCTTCTTTTAATCAGTACAGTGTGTGCTGACGCCTTGGAAAAAGTGTCAGCCTACCTGCCATGCCGCTGTGTCAGCCCTCACCACTCTCCACTTCCTCATTTTGGAATTTACAGTTTATACCCCTCCTTAGCAGTACAAGAGAGGAGGAGATGCATCATCCTTCGATCAACTTTAATTCAAGAGCATATTGATTGCACATTGGAAGAGATGGCTGCAAGGGATAATCTCATTGCACAGATGTTAATTAAATTCAAAATGTGTGCAATGTGAGTCGTGGAAAGGATCCGAAGTGTGCTAGTGGTACTGCATTCTTATTTCCTCCCATCAAATGGACTTTGGTGGAATTAAACACGACAAGCATTGGTTTCCTTGTAAATAATATGACGGCTAATCCAAGCATAAGCAATCACAATTAAGCAAATGCAGGGCACTAAATGAACACTAATTAGAAGAGACTTGGAATTCATTAAGCCACTTAGCCAACAACATTAGTGCAAACAAAGGTGTTAGCGTTAGCAGAGGACAAGACCAAGTTGATTCACATTGTCAAGGCTTGATTCCGTGACCGACCTACAGGAGCACCCAAGGTCACGGTCATGGGTCTCTGGTCCCAGGATTCATTAGCAGGCCGACAAGTCATTTATGAAAGGGAAATGAAGGAGGAAATGGATGCTTAATCAGTGGATCATTAAGAAATGCGGGAAAACATCAATGACCCATAGTGACCTCGGACCCTCTGCTCATTTGGTTTGTGGCTGCCTTTGTGGTAATTATCATAACAATTGTTTCATTATATCATTGCAATTTCATTTTAGATTTAATGACTTTACGTCACAGTTTTTTTTTCTTCTGTTTTCTGAAGAAATACTAATGTATTGGGGTTCTGGTTGGACGATGTGTTCCAACTGGCCATCATCAGACAAACAATATTCACACGTGTGCTAGACTGTGCCCCTCCTCCCTTCGCCCCACCATTACAGAAAATGTGTCGACACATTTAAGAGAGTGAAAGCAGCATTGCCCCTCGCCTAATTGCCACTTTTAATGTGCCCTTGAAAACTTC
The DNA here is from genome assembly GCF_000735185.1 of Notothenia coriiceps. Taxonomy (NCBI): domain Eukaryota; kingdom Metazoa; phylum Chordata; class Actinopteri; order Perciformes; family Nototheniidae; genus Notothenia; species Notothenia coriiceps. The sequence goes on along the minus strand of NW_011368154.1, from coordinate 187,924 downwards.
CTGTAGCAAAGCTACTCAGTGACCAACCAATCAGACTGGGGTTGTAAATGTGTTGGAGAGTGAAGCTGTTCCAGAAAAAAAGCATTTTGCTCAGTGAAATCAACATTGTTAAACAAAAACTGACTAAAAAGCCAAAGCTTTGATCAGGTCGACTTTTGACATTTCTCTTTGGTTTGGAAAGCTTGTTTTATAATTCAAATTTCTGTTCCTAACTTCCTTTTTCGGGGATGTATTTCAGTGTCCTATGATATTAAGTCCTCGCCCCTTTTTCTGGGATTTAAACACCGATACTGATGTTTGTGCCTCTGCCGATGTTGTTAAATGAGACCATTGGTTCTGATTTATTGAGCGAGCTGTTTGTATCTTTTCAGATAAATCATGGATGCACACCCCGGAAGCGCTGGCCAAGCATTACATCCCCTACAATGTCAAGGTATGCTCCAGAACTTTGTGACTGTCAACTATTTCAATACACAAACCCAGGAGAATTCTGCTGTTAAACAATGGTGAGGTTGTTCCCCACATGGAAATATTGAATCCATCCTTTTGTTGCTCCCATCTTTTTGATCCTTAGCCAGCTTTCTGTCAGGCCTATCAAACCCACGCCTCTTTCCAGGTGTCCCATGATGCATTTCTCCTAAGACAACCAGGTCATTTGTTGCAACTCAGGCTGACAAATTAGTTTTTGTATTTGCATGGCACCTGATGAAACCCCCACATTGCCCAACACATTTTACCCCATAACATCGATTTAATTTGTCAAGTTAAATAATTTAAGCATCACTTGATGATTTGGAAATGTAATGGTATGCCACGGAAAATCAGACCTGTAATCTTTTCATAATTTTGAAACAAAGTAGGCTTGTACATTTAATTTACGATGTCACTCTAAAGTACGCAATTTGACAAGTCAGACCTCATGAGTTTGACCAATTATGCATTAATCAAGTCTGGCCTGCAAAAGAAGGGAAAGACCAGTTTGCTAAATCATAGTGGCAATTTAGTTGTGGTAGATGGTAACTCTTGATTGGCAAAACTCTTAATAGATTTTTCACAAAGTTTTGGAAATCAAATGTAACCTATAAATGTCCATTTGCTGTTGTGCACCATAAGTAAATTGACAGCAACACTTTTGACCTTCATTTTTCTGTCTCGTTCCCATCCTCACTCCGACTGCATGGTTTTCCTTAAGTGAGAACCTTTCTGTCTAGAACAGCGATGGACAACTTGGATGGTGGTGGGGCCCACATCATTTATGTACTGGCCACCAGGGGGCTGCAGATTCACTTGGAACACACACAAACACACACACACACACACACACACACACACACACACACACACACACAGACAAAAATTCCATGTATTGTATGTAATTATTAACAAATGTACTAAATCTGACATCTTCATTGACATTTTACAATTGTTCAGGGAACATCCTCTAATAAGCTCACTAAACAAATATCAGTTCACAGAAATGTTATTTAATTTTTACAAGTGGTATGTTTGTATTGAACAGGTTATTTAACAGTGGAATACAACTATTTTAAACTATTGGAAAGCAAGGAAAATGTGTGTGCATTGAGATTAACCATTAAGATGACATAAACATGAAGTCATGAACCCAGACATTAGTTGTCTAACTTGAACCTAGCTAAGACAGTTGTAGCCTGTCTCTGCTGACGCACAATAAGGGGAGTGTCAACACAGACACCTGTCAGCCCGCAC